>NC_063194.1:13514337-13627928 GCF_017589495.1 Alosa alosa
TGCACACAGCGAGGGTAAGCTTTGATACGGACTATGAAGCGGGAGACATAAACAGTGTGGTTCCGCGATGCTCAGCTTCTCAGGCTATGTAGCCCAGCTCACACCGTTCGCGATAAACACCACAGCTCTGCATACACTTGGACCTCAACAAACACTCAAAGCCGCCAAACATTCAGCTGGGCGATGTTGGCAAGGGGGCCTAATACAAACACACACAATCATCTGCTCTCCCACCTACAGCCTACCTAACGGGGCTATAAACCAGGTGCACTGCAATCAATGAGATTCCCTCTACGTCACTACAAGCGACACACCTCCCGGCGTCATTCCCGGGATACCCCTTGACACCACACTATGTTTTTGTGCACACAATTGAATTTCTTCAAGCCCCGTTTTAATTATTAGGTAGGTGCGTTTTAATCATCGAGATCTCGAATATACTATAGCGTGCTCATGTTTACATGTGTCAAGACAATATTGAGTGCTGCGTTTTACAAATTGTGCCCACGTTTAAGTAGATCGTGCTCACAATGTTCTATAACCATGTTCACAAATTTGCTGCTCGTTTTAATAAATCGTGCCCTCGTTTTGGTAAATCGATGCGCTCGTTTTAGTAAATCGTGCTTTCGTTTTAGTAAATAGTGCACTCGTTTAATAAATTGTGCCCTCGTTTTACTATGCTTAAAATGAGAGCTCAATTTAGTAAAATGAGCTCACACTATAGTAAAACGAGAGCACAATATAGTAAATTATTGCACACGATTTAGTAAACCGGCGCACAATTTAGTAAAAAAGCGATGCGATTTAGTAAAGCAGTGCACAATATAGTTAAAGCGAGGGCACAATTTAGTTAAACAAAGAGCACAATTTAGTAAAACGAGCGCACAATGTAGTAAAACGAGCGCACATTCTCTCAACATGCAAAACATTTTGCGATGACCCCTCTAGGGCTCCGTAGGGAAGCGAGACGGCCACCATTCAACCCGAAAAAAGTCATATAACCATTCCAATGACTCTGAAGCTGGTAAATTAAGGTAAATTAAGCTAAAAAACTTGCATATTAAGCTAAAAACCTGCATAGTGTGCCTTTAACGTTACCACACACGCATAGTGATATAGTCTTTTGGTCCTGGGAGCAATTAACATGCACGCGCGCCCACTACCGCTACAGCCATATGGCCTAGGTATACGCACACAGCACAGGTGAGCACAGGCTACCAGGAGAAACATCAACCAATTCAGATCAATTAGTTAAAATATAGATCAGCCATACAATTGCAAGCAACCATGGCACAGCGGGCTACTGTATTAATGTCATCATGGTCCTACCATATCCTCGAACTCGTCTGCTGCCCGAACGTTAAGCCAAGAACCTTCTTTGCGTTCTCTCCCTCCTTTTTTGTATTTTCTATCCTCTGTTTATGTTCTTTTTTTTCTGGCTACCAAATTTGTTTACAGACATTTTTCCACTAGTTTAGCCTACCAAGCATACGCGTAGCCACGGCCGGGCCTGGACGAGCCTAGGCCTGTCTACTTGTCAGTCTTGCCCGTCCAATTAGAGGGCTTTCCTTCGTTTACGTTCACCATCTGAAAAAGACGCGCAAGTCAACACTGCGCTGAGAGCTCAAGAATCAGTCAAATCGCAAACAGCCGGGCAGCTCCGTAATTGTCAGGTGTGATGAAATGCGTTCATGTTCCACTTTTTATGTCATAAACGTTGCATGCCTAAAGGCTTTGCAGTAGGATTGTCCGATGGTCAAGCTGTTGCTTCAATTTGTGTTTTAATTTATGCGACGCACCGATGCTGGGTTCATTCAGTTTTGGGCAAGTTTAAAATGTTTAGCCAACTGCGTAATTTGTCATTTTTGTTCAATAAGTTCCACTTTTAATGTCATGAATGTAACATGCCTATGATAAGGCTTTGAAGTTGTCCAATATGGTCAATCTATTGCCTCAATTGTATTTCATGTGACGCACCGAAGCTACATTCATCCATTGTTTTGCTCCAGTTGAAAATGTTTCTATGTAATTTGTCAGCTGTGATCAAATGCCTTCAATAAATTCCACTTTTATGTCATAAATATAACATGCCTATGATTAATGTTTGTATGGCCACCCATTTGAACATTTCTGGCTACGCTACTGCTACCGAGAACAGAATCTCTTCATCTCACGTCTTGACACTTGCAGTCAGATGGGCTACTACTCCCCACGGGGGAGGGGTAATTTACAGGGGATACATTTTTAAAAATAAATCGTTATCAACCAATAGGGAAACTGCCAGAAACAACAAGCAACAACGCTTTAAGCTGGTAAGTGAGACACATCAATCAGGACTTCAGCTGCTGTTCAAGTGCTTTAGGCTTCTGAAAAAGATGTAGAATAGTCATCATTTCATAAAAGGGCAATTCCACACGAAACTGTCACATCCATAACGCCAACACAATGCCATGGTACAGTTGGCGTTATGGACGTGACAGTTTTGCGTGGAATTGCCCAAAAGTCCTTAAAGTATGGGCTCCTGGTCCAGCCTGTTTGGACTAAAACATAGTGTAAGCATTCCACCTCTGAGGACGTTTCCACCCTCTGCGAGATATTTCATAAATTATACTGAGCTCTTACCATGGTGTTGAAAAAATTACCATCTGCAGTTGCATTATCATTTTGTCTGATACTCTATCTTTTATTTGAGGAAGTTGTCATTGTGTAGAGACCACAGCGGGCAGTGTTCACCCTCACAGCATTGGTCTGACCAGTGAGTTACTGTAAAAAAGGAAGCTGGTTATGTGGGAATGTACAGCATAGCTTTGCTAAATAATATAAATATATAAATGTGATATTCAGTGAATTATCTTGACCACTACCTAAAGAAGCCACATTTTAATTATTTTTGATTGAGCAGAAACAGGACAAACCAAACAAACATAAAAATGACAAAAATATTTCCAACAAACTTAAACACACTGACAGTAACATGCCAGAACATGTTGGTAAATACACAATTTCAACTCTGAGTGAACTGTCAATGTATTTTGGATTCTCTCTAGGTAACTCCCAGTACTGCCCATATGCAAACTGTCCACACCCTCCTCCTCATATAAAGCCTGGCGTGGCATGTGTCTCAGCCACTATCAGTACAGAGGAGCAGCCACCATCAGCTCAGCTACACAAACCATGATCCCTGCAGCTCTGCTTATGCTGTTGGCAGCCTCCAGTGAGTCCTAAAAGTCATTAGGAACTATTTTAGTGATCTGCATTCTGAGTGTTTATGTTTCTACATGTGTCTCTTACAGGTGTGAGGAGTGACGTGGTACTCACTCAGCCGAGTTCCATGATGACACAGCCCGGTCAGTCTTTAAGTCTCACCTGCAAAGTTGCTGGGTATGACCTGACAAGTACCTATTGTACATCATGGATATGGCAGCCTGCAGGAAAAGCACTGGAGTGGATTGCACTTATATGCCACGATGGGAGCACATCTTACAGTGATCAACTGAAAAACAAGTTCAGCATCTCCAGAGACACCTCCAGCAGCACAGTGACTCTACAGGGCCAGAATCTCCAGGCTGGAGACACAGCTGTGTATTACTGTGCCCGATATCACTGTTGTACAAACTAATGGCAGACCAGTACAAAAACATGGGCTACTTATTCCACAGTCAGCACAAATATTCAGACTTTTAATCTACACACAGTGTCATGCAACATAGAGTGTCATCCAGGGAAAGGAATGGAATGGTTTGGTAATGTAGATCTCACACTTACAAGAGACATTTACAAGACCAGACTTTGTTGACAGACATAATTGTGACTGAAGAAAAAATAACACAGATATTGTGTTGTTTTTATACACTCTGGAGTTGAGTGTTTTAAGCAGATGAAAGTGAGGAGGTGCTGTACAGTACTGCATTGATGATACTCAAATATGTCAATATTATTGTTTTCATACTGTGGAGGGACATTTCCAATCAATAGAATGACTCTTATAAGTCCTGTACATAGTGGATATTGTAATAAAATGAAAGAAAATCCTAGACATTATTAATACTCTACGGGGGCACAAGAGAGAGCATCCCGCCTGGTGCCACATCTGTATGGTTGGAAGCTGTACTGCCAATAACCAAAAAGTGCTGCAGAGTCCTGCGGACAGCCTGGGCCATCAGTAGATATGAGCTCCCCTCTGTCCAGTACAGAAGACATCAGCGTCAGTGTGTCACTAAACCCCTCAAAAAAATGAAAGACCCCAGCCACCCTAGTCATAGTATGTTTCAGCTGCTGCCATCTGGTAAGCGATATCACAAGCTCTAGGCCCGTGGGCTCAGTAACAGATTTTTCCAGCAGGCACTCAGACTGATGACTATGGAAAATGAGGGCCTGTCATGTGATCACTCAGGTGCACTCTCATATAGATACACACACACACACACACACACACACACATACAAAGACTTTGGTTTCACTGGGAACCAATCAGCGCTAGCTCCAAAACACAGCGTTTATTTAAATTTCCGTGGTCTGCAGGTAGACTCACGCCATGACAGCATTTCTTGCTCCCTCCCCCCTCCCCAGCTCCACCTGTTTAGATCTGCTTGGGATAGGGGGGTCTTTAAAGGGACACCAGGCAAGCCTGATGCTTTTTCTCTACGAAACTCCCCCTCGCTCGGTCTGAAGCTCTTTTCCTTTTCTTTGCATCTTCCGTCAAGGGTTTTCGCTGCTTCTTCGCCGGCTCTGCCATTACGTTTGCAACAATCGCTAGCGTTTCGTTAGCCTGCATCTGTGCTGTAAACTGATCCTGCCGATTCGTAGTGCGATACACTGAACTTGCAAAGCGGGATATTCTGCCTACAGGCAGTAGGGGCGGGCGAGAGAGTCTTCATTCGCCCTGTAATGAGTCATTTAACCATATACCGACTTACGAAGATGATTAATTAACACGAAAACGTTGCCTGGTGTCCCTTTAATGTCTGTTAATTTTGTTGTATCCTTCATACAGCAGCAGCAATTACACCGCGTCACTATGTTGGTGCAGATGCATCTAACAGCAGCAGCAGCAGCAGCATCTAACTCTGATAGTCCACCAAGACCAAGCATATTACCTTGTACTTACATCAATATAAATCTTAAACTTATTCTGAGAGTTTCCTCTCTGAACTATCGACAAAGCTACTTCATCAGCACATCACTCACACTATTAGTGCTTACATATAATTACTCTTATTATCTATTATTTATTCCTGCAAGGAGAGCCAAACCCAAAGATTTTTCCTCTCTTTAACGTATATGGAGATATACGTTTCCAAAGATAGTAACCTTGTCATCTCCAGTAAAACCTAGTTATACTAAAAACTTAAGTTAAAAACTAGTTATACATACATTAGTGAAGCTTGGAATACCACTTCATGGCTAGACCATGTTTTATCTACTGCTGATGCTCATGCCTCCTTACAAAGCATTGAGATTTGTTATGGATTAGCTACCACTGACCACATTCCTATAGCTATGGTGTTGAATGTGCAAAATGTCCCCAAGGTAGTTAAAAATGAAGAGGCTTATGAGGCCAAAATAAATTGGGGAAAACTAGCTGAGGGTGATGTTCTTAAATACTGTTTTAATTCTGATGCTGCTATGAGTAAATTGCAGCTACCTATGACTGCCATTTGGTGCACCGATATGAATTGTGGGGACACTTCTCACAGGAATGGTTTATGTGATATGTATAATGACATATTGAAAGCCTTAATTGAGGCTAGTGGGTCCTTATTCACGCAGACCAGGAAAACCAGGAATATAAAGCCTGGGTGGAATAATTTTGTTGCAAACCATCATACTGAAGCCAATATGGCTTATAAAGCCTGGGTCTTAGCTGGGCGGCCCAGACAGGGACCTGAGCTTGAGCATAAAAAGAAAATGAATGCCAAATATAAATATGCATTGCGGTATATAACTAAGCATGAGCAGGCGCTAAGTGCTTCCTCAATGGCTGACTACTTGCTTAAAAATAACATAACTCATTTCTGGAATGAGGTGAAAACCCTTAATAGAACCAAGACCGCTCTCCCATGTAACATTGAGGGGGTGACTGCACCAGAGGACATTGTTGACCTCTGGAGGCAGCATTATTCAGCGTTATTCAACTGTATAAAGAGTGAGCCTTATGATGTTGGTGTGATAGAGGACAAATATATCTATTTTCATCCAAATGAAGTTGTTAAGGCCATAGGGCAACTTGCCGACAGAAAAGCTTGTGGCATGGATAACATTACATCTGAGCACCTAAAGCTAGCTGGCCCCAGGTTAGCAGTGCTACTGTCTATTTGTTTCTCTGGGCTGGTGTGCCATGGAATATTGCCTGATTCCATGATGTCAGTCATTCTGGTTCCAGTAATCAAGGACAAAGCTGGTAAGGTTGGTAGTATTGATAATTATAGACCGATAGCCCTTGCCAGCATTATCTCAAAAGTTCTTGAAAGTCTAATTCTTGACAAAATAAGTGACTGTATATCCACCACTGATAATCAGTTTGGCTTTAAGCCCAAACATAGCACTGACCAATGTATCTATGCACTGAAAGAGGTTGTTGAGGCATATAGAAGTCAGGGCTCTACTATGCTTTTAGGTTTTATTGATGCGTCCAAGGCGTTTGACCGCATTAATCATTTTAAATTGTTTAATAAACTCATGCACAGGGATGTCCCCAGCAGCCTGGTACGAATCTTAGCCTTTTGGTACTCTAACCAACGTGTGTGGGTTAAATGGGGGAACACTCTATCTACATCTTTTTATGTTAGTAATGGGGTAAGGCAGGGGGGGATTTTATCTCCAGCCTTATTTAATGCCTACATGGATGACCTGCCCAGGCAGTTGGGGACATGCCAAACCGGCTGTATGGTTGGAGAAATGTTGATTAATCATTTCTTATATGCAGACGACCTAACCATTCTATCACCAAGCAGCAGTGGGTTCCAACAGCTACTTAATATCTGTTCTGATTATGGGGTAGAATTTGATATTAAACATAATGCAAAGAAAAGTGTGGTTATGATATGTAGAACAAAAGATGATTTAAACATTAAATTCCCTTCTTTCTATCTATCTGGAGAAGAGCTGGGAGTAGCTAATACCACAAAATATCTGGGGCACATCCTAACAGATACACTGGAGGATGATGCTGACATGAGCAGACAAAGGAGAGTGCTATATGTCCAAGCCAACATGCTGGCTAGAAAATTCCATCACTGCACTACAGATGTTAAAATCAACCTGTTTCGAACTTACTGCTCCCCTCTTTACACAGCTCCTCTCTGGGTTAGATATAAGAAGGAGAGCCTGCTTAAGCTAAAAGTAGCCTATAATGACTGTCTCAGGATTCTCTTGAAGAAACCAAGAAGTACCAGGGCAAGCCAGCTGTTCTGTAGGCTGGGTTTAACTACTTTCATGGCTTTGGTG
Organism: Alosa alosa; assembly: GCF_017589495.1. Lineage (NCBI taxonomy): Eukaryota > Metazoa > Chordata > Actinopteri > Clupeiformes > Clupeidae > Alosa > Alosa alosa. The sequence continues at coordinate 13,521,784 of NC_063194.1, forward strand.
AGAAATCTCACTTTCAAGTTTATGAACAGGCTGGACCGATCCATGAATGAGCTTATTGTTCAGATAGTAGATCCAAGTCGTAGCTCTGTGAGGTACATGTCAAAAATATGGGAACACTGGTATCTGTGCCTTCATTAGCTCTATTCTTCTGTTGTTGCTGTATAGAATGTGTATATATGAATGTGTGATGTTTTATTGATCTGTGTACAGTATTGTCTTCTGTGGGCCTTGAGCCTGTAATAAAGTTTATATATATAGCAAAAAATTATAGTATATCAATATAGAATCTGTTTTCCTGAATTCTGAGTCTTTCTCACACATGACGTGAACATTAGATTTTATTGGCTAACTCCCTCCCACCCATGGACAAGAGGCACTGATGCAAATTAAGACTAGTGTCATACTGTACCTACTGATGCTATGCTACATAAGAATCCCTGCATGCAAGGACACAGAGGGACTTCGCATCGAAGATGAATTCCATACACTGCGTGATTGTAATTGTGGCATTTATGACAGGTAAAATATGTTGGTTGAGGAGAGTACCTCCATATTATTTCATAATAACTCAAAGTTTTGGGCTGGGAACCTTATTGTTTGTTTCAGGTGGTGAGGCACAGACGTTGTCTGAGTCAGCATCTGCAATAATTAAACCTGGAAGCTCTCATAAACTCACCTGTACCTACTCTGGGATAAGTGATGATAATGCTGATATAGCATGGGTAAGACAGTCTCCTGGCAAAGGACTGGAGTGGGTGGCGTTTATATCAGCACCAAGTGGAGCTAGCAAGTACTACTCCAAATCTGTAGAAGGAAGGTTTACTATCTCCAGAGAGAACAGCATGGATCAGGTTTATCTGCAGATGAACAGCCTACAGAGTGAAGACAATGCAGTGTTTTACTGTGCCAGAGAGACACTGTGACAGAAGTGTCTGCAAGATGTCCAAAACCCACATGGTGAAAATAGGGGCACTGAACCATGACTGTCCTATAGAAAAATACTGTTTTAGCATTTTGCTTTGCTTGCCATACTATGTCTGAACAGTAGGTGGAGTCAAAGAGTCTGAAGAAGGACACACTCATAAAACCAAGGGGGACAGAGCCTTTGCAGTAGTAGCAGTCCCCAGACTGGATCTGTGGTGGTGGAGACAGTGATACTGTAGGCTCATTAAAGAGCAAGATAAGTTTCACCAGAGACACCGGCACTAACACCGTGTTTTTACAAGGGAAGAACTTTCAGACTGAGGACACAGTTGTGTATTACTGTGTTTGAAACCCCACACCATGACAAACATGCTACTTCCTCACACAAAAATCTCAAATCTGTTGTGCCCCTTCTCCAACACAAAAATGGCCTTGAAATAGCAACAGAAAGTCATCAGCTTCTTGCTTTGACTGAGTGACGTGTTGGTGTGAAGTTTCAATTTGAGCTGACAGAGTTTAGTTAGAGTGTACTAATCTGAATGAGACGACATTCTGTCATGCTGATTCAAAATTTTATTTTTCTTGAACTCAAGGGCAGGGAGATGTAGGACAACCATATGCAAAATATACTTAAGTGAGATATTTGAAATACAGTAAGTGATAGCGATGCGTGTTTTTGTTCCTGACGCACACGCACATGCCTCACGCACATGCAGATGCCTCATTTGTTGGCTTCCAGCCGATGGTTAGGCCTACAACAGTGGAGAACACCATTACAATGAGCCGCTGGGTCACTTAAATAATAAAATAAAACTAAAGAGGAACCCACCACACTTTGGTCAACATGGAGTACAAGTGACCAGGGAGCAGTCACCATGCAGTCTGCTAAAAGTAATGACAACACTTTCTGACCTGAAAGACAATAGTCATGACAGGGGAGAGTAATAAACGTAGCATACCTGCCAGCAGTCCTTTACAAACCAAAACACACATCCAGTGCACAGGGTGAGCGAATCTAACAATGCTGGAGTGCTGCAAGACATGGTACTACTTTCCCAAACTGTGAGCCTGTGGTGCTATAGATATTAGAAAGCTTGATACCGCATTGTCCGTCGAGTTCTATTAGGTGGCATCATAAACGCGGTCGCCATATTGCTGGGGGCAACACCTTTACTGTCTATGGGCAACACTTGCCGGCAATCAGAGACACCCGTCTGATTTCCAGTCAGAGTCACATGCTCCTCCATCGGCCTCCAGTGATTGTTGCCCCCACCAAGATAGCGTCACTTTTTACGTATGTTCTGGAAACCAATGCGATATCTAGCTTTTTAATATCTCTGTGTGGTGCAGGGGTGACCGGCGTCCAGGGATCACACACTCAACAGACCAATCCCCACATGGCCTTTCTTCTATCCCTTTATAAGGCCTTAAAAGCCTTTTCAGGTGCAAGCAATTAAGCAGAGAGGGCGGGGTGGGGCAAGGAGAAAAATATAATTGCTACCAATCTGGTTCTAAGCAGTCCATCCTGCTACATTTGCTTTTGACACAACGTCCCAACTTTTTCTGATTTGAGGTTGTATTACTCTCTCTGAAACATGGAGGTGAATGGTGGTGGCCACTGTCCTCTAATTTTACAAACCACATTTAGGGTTTTACTGACAAGCAAACCTACAACCCCAAATCAGAAAAAGATGGGATGTTGTGTAAAATGCAAATAAAGTAGAATGTGAATGTAATGTAATGTAAACCTACCCTGTCCCTCCTATTAGGAAGAAGCCATGCAAAACCATGATTCCTCTCAGTGTCTATATATTCAGCCACAAATACACACACTCACTGACTCACACACAGCTAACAGACATGAACTTAATTATTGTATCAACCTTGCTGGCTGTCTACTTAACAGGTGTGGAGCCAATTTTCCACAATGCATAGAAAGACATTAATGCAAGCACATTATTTTTTTAATTTTATGTTTCATGTTTTTTTAAGGTGGACATGGTCAGACACTGACTGAATCTGAACCAGTGGTCATCAGTCCTGGAGGATCTCACAAACTGACCTGCACAGCATCTGGGTACACATTCAGTAGCTACTATATAGCTTGGATCAGGCAGGCTCCTGGGAAAGGATTGGAATGGATCGCAAGCATGTACACCTCTTCATACATCTACCACTCTCAGGCTATTCAGGGTCGGTTCACCATCTCTAGAGATGACAGTATTGGCCAGGCATATCTGCAGATGAACAGCCTGAAGACTGAAGACACAGCTGTGTATTACTGTGCCAGAGAGTCACAGTGGCAGAGGAGGCTCCAAGGCTGAACAAAAACCCTGCTGCTCATTACACCACATACCCGGCATTAAACTAAAACATTAAAGTTCATCACTTATTCACCTTGAGGACATTATATTTTTGAAAATGTCATAAATCAATTATATTGTGTTTATGTATTGCTTGTACTAGTTATAATCATGCATATAATTTTATTATCTCACAAAAATATTGTCTTATATAAAAGCTTTTTGTTTGCTTGTTTTTGAGAATCAACTAATGTGAAACTAAAGTGATTAAAATGGCCAAAAAGCAAATGATTCATAGAGAGGTAAATGTGTGGTCAAATTTGTGAGAGATTATGTTAGAGCTGATCAATAAATATTGCCAAACTATCCAAAAATGAATATGGATGCAATGTATGAAGATTGCAAAATCACCGTAGTAATCTGAAGCAAGTGATTCCTGCTTCTTCTGTTGTTTAACTTTGTTCACACTTAATTGTAGCTTGTCAGATGATTTAAACTGGCCAAGCCACATACCTATAAACTGAATATATGAGGCTTGGGGGCTGTCACAAGTTTGTTCAAATAATTTCCACAACAAGCTATTTTTGTAAAGTCAATATAGGGTATAGTATATCTCATTCATTGCATAGCTTGTCATACGCAGACTTACTCCTCATATAAACAGCAGCTGTACCTGTACAAAAGATCAACTCCCATCAGCTCAGCTCCAACAAAGACTATGATCCCTGCATCTCAACTCATGCTACTGCTGGCAGCCTCTTGTGAGTGTTGGAAAGTAAAAACAAACGGGAGACAAAGTGTATGTAATCTTAATCATATTTTTTTACAGGAGTGAGGAGTGATTTTGTTCTAACTCAACCAAGTTCCATGATGGTGAAGCCGGGTCAGACTCTGAGTCTCACCTGCAAAGTTGCTGGTTATTCACTGACAAGTACAGTACCTGTTGTTGTACATCATGGATACGGCAGCCTGCAGGAAATGCACCGGAGTGGATTGCACTTATATGCCACAATGGGAGCACATATTACAGTGATAAACTGAAAAACAAGTTCAGCATCTCCAGAGACACCTCCAGGAGCACTGTGTCTCTACAGGCCCCAAATCTACAGGCTAAAGACACAGCTGTGTATTACTGTTATCACTGACCGATATCACTGATGTACAAACTATTGGCAGACCAGTACAAAAACATGAGCTACTTATTCCACAGTCAGCCCAAAATCATACTTTTAATCTAAAAACAGTGTTATGCAACATACAGTGCTGCCCAGGGCAATGACTGGAATGGTTGTGTAGATATGACACTTACATACTTAAAAAGGTGAACTGAGGCAAACTTACTAATAAATAATCCTATGTTTGTTTAAGGCCAACTAAATAATATGCCACACTGACCAAACTGCAATTGAGGATGTGATGAATCTAAATAAAATGTATGCTACCTACCTATCTTATAGGATACCACTAACTTGGCAGTAATGAGGTCTGAACCCGTAATTGTTTATGAGTCCATAGAAGACAGTATGCAAATTCCACAACAGAGTCCCCCTATTTAAGCCCTCTAAGGTGACACATGCACAACCTTCCGCTAACAACAGTACAATGGAGATGAGGTCCATTCTCCTCTTCACCGTAATACTGACCTCAATAAAAAGTGAGTACAATTATGGAAAATACAGATAGTCTTTGGTGTAAATTGAGGGTTATTATGTTACCATGAATATTTACACTTGTTTTGGTCTTTTTTCACATTTAGGTATTAGCTGCCAAATCCGTCTGGGTCAGTCACCTGCTGAAGTAAAAAGACCAGGAGAGAAGGTCAAGATCTCCTGTAAAATAAATGGCTATTCAATGACGAGCTATAACATACACTGGATACGACAGAAACCTAGAGAGGCTCTGCAGTGGATTGGGAGAATGAACACGGGAAACAATGATCCTACCTATGCAGAGTCTCTGAAAGGCCAGTTCACCCTGACTGAGGACGTCTCCACCAGCACACAGTACTTAGAGGCCAAGAGTCTGAGAGCAGAGGACACTGCTGTTTACTACTGTGCTCGAGAGTCACAGTGACTGAAGCTGGTGAAGCAGCTGTACAAAAACCACAGACTCAAGATGACAAGCAATTAAAAGGGGCAGCAGGGTTCAGTTGTTTGGGATATCATAGCTTGAAGGCAAGACAAGGAAAGTTTATTTATGTACCGCATTTCATACACAGGGGTATTTTAATCTGTTTTACATAAACAAAAGCAAAGGATAATAGTAAATAAAAGCATAAAAGGGTAATAGTTCAAAATAGTCTTACAAGTCCAATACATACAATGTGTTGTTACTGCAGCTGACCAGATATTGGAATATTCATATTCATACTCATATTCAACATTCATACACTCATACTGTCAATTGAGCATTAGTAAGATTATTATCACTACTATTAATTTGTAATGCAGTGACCTGAAAGCATACATTACATTACAACAATATATTGGTTTGCAACATGCCAAAGTAAAGCCATCATGTACAGTAATATGCAATTTGTTCTTGTTTGTCATGGAACAGGGCCAGGGCTTTTTAGACAGGATTGAAAAGGGTGTTGTGGTTCTTCTTCCTTTTCGTATTTTGACCAAAGTATGACAAAGGTGTTTTATTGAGACTTCAAGAAACTATTTAAAATTGTGGAAATATGACCTCTTTAAAACTTTATGAAACAAGTGTTACAGCCCAGGCTTGCATAAGCAAAAACCGTGAAAGGGATGCCACCACCAAATGTAGTTTCAAGAAGGAAATTCATTCATCTTCAAACTTGAATATAACTGCATGGAAGAGGTTGTGTGTAAAAGAGAATGTGTGTGTGTGTCAAGAAGAGTGCAGCTAAGTGAGTGTTGGGCTGTGATTGTCTAAAGATGCGTGAGTGAGAACAATGTTTAAGTGTAAGTAAATGTAAACAATCAACCCTCGGCCTCCACACAGTCAATGCATTGGCCACAACAGAGACTGAAGGGGGTGCAGAGGATGGGTCATGGGTAATCATGCAGTGTAGAGTATGCATCAGTTCATGTTTGTTCATCATATGTTAGGTATTTTTGAGGCAATTTTGACTCTGCTATACAGGATATGGTAGAATGTGTGTGTGCATGTGTGTGTGTGAGTGAGTGAGTGAGTGAGTGAGTGTGTGTGTGTGTGTGTGTGTGTGTGTGTGTGTGAGAGAGAGAGTGATGGTAGTGTGTGTGTACCAGTTTAAGGGTTTTGAGAGAGAGACAATGTATGAGAGAGTCTGAGACAATGTTATCACATCTCTCTTACTGTTATTTCTTTATAAATTCCTAAAGGATGGATCATCTTATAAGGCAGGGCACCCTTTTATCTTAAAAGGGCCATTTTTTTTTACCAGAAATAAAAATAAATCTGTCTGGGACCGCAAATATATCGGAATCCTTTAAAAGAAATCAGTTTAAACATCTCCATCTTTATTAGCCTCAGGCATGGCATACTTGCATATATGCTGTATTGTACAGTACAATATTACCACTATTTGTTAATGTGTTGGGACAGCTTGAAGCTTAACAACTATATGAAATTGTTAGAAATATTTTATAACTTCCATTTTTAGAGAAAGCCAGGGAGCTGCAGGTTGCCCTAGAGTCTGTTCAGACAGTGATTGGGCAAGTAATATGTTTGGCAAGAGGAGTTCCATAGGTGTTGATTTGTAGTGTGGCAGCTTTGCCATGTCTAATTTCTTATGCCACTCTATTTCACAGGGCAGATGTGCAGCCAGTTTATGTGTTATTTGACAGCCAGAGATGCCTTTGTTGGCATCTGGGCGGGGGTAGTGTAGTGTTTAAAGACCTGGGCGAGCGTGCAGTAGCCTGAGCGTTGTCGGTTCAATTCCCGGCTTCCACTGTGTGCTTCCAGTGTGTGCCCTTGAGCAAGGCACTTAACCCCAAGTAGCTCCGGGGACAATTTAATCCCTTGTAATATAGTTCACATACTGTATGTAAGGCACTTTGGTCAAAAAGTGTCTGCTAAATGTAATGTAATCTTAACAACATATGTGTTAGTGACACAGGAATAAATAAATAAAATCATCTTGAATGGCAGTTTTTAAATATGATAACATCTTTAACAAGTTGTTTAAACAAAACAAAAACAATAACAATAACAATGTACAGTAGTTGTTCATCCTCTTGGCTGCATCCTCGAGCCTTTGAATAAATCACAACTATGATATAGGCCTTCTATTTAGTATCCAAATCCATCATATGTGGCATTGCCTAAACTTCTTCCACTACCAAACTGTAACCATGCAGTCAGAGACACGGAATGTTATGTCAATATTGAATTATGTAGATGTCGCCACAGCGATGTGCTTCTGTGGCTCATTTGAGCATAAAGTGTCTCATTTCATAGCAGGACAGTGAGGACAGAAGGATGAACTGTAGTTTGCTCCTGCAAGTTCGAAATGAAGTCCATGTTGGCAGAGACTCACATGAAAGATATGATCACTACTGGTGTTACATTGGATGTGATCAGCAGAAAATACTGTAAGTGGATGAAATGTGAAAGAATATAATCATTATTGTAAATATTATACAGGCTTAGATATCCAAAATCTGGGACAGAATTTAATTTTAAACAGGCTAGGCCACTAGATTAAGTAGTATAGCAAAATAATTATAATCAGCATGGAGACACACAGCTCTGGAAAAAAGGAATCTGATATCGTCCTATGGTTTCTGAGTGACATTCGAATGAGTTAACGGTCATATTCAAAATTAAGAGGCCACTGCAAATTTGAATATCATCATGAACTCATTTGAATGTCACTCAGCAACCGTAGGATGACATCAGAAAAATGTGCAGTGGTCTCTTTAATTTTTTCCAGAGCTGTATGCAGAAATATTGGGTTGCTTGTAAGCAAGGCCAGTTGCTGTGTTTAAAGTTATGTACTATTTATTAGGATTTATTCCCCTAAATGGATTCGCCATATTTAACGAACCAGCTACTGTAGCTTTGTGATAACAAAATCTTACCTTTTATGTGTTTAGTCCACTGAAAGTTATCCACATATCAAACAATTAAATCCACAGTTATGGAGGAACTGTTTTGGGGAAGCAGTTGCACTTTATCCCACTTTTACTGCCCTTTTTAAAATTAAACCACTTCCATAGCCTAGATAGTAGGGGGGATTATCAACAAAAAAGGGCCTAATCGTTACGCGGTGGATAGAAGCACCAAAATTGGTACAAACACTCTTTATGATGTATCTCATCATTTGAGAAGGGGTGCCCAAAATTTCTGGTTCGTTTAGGTCATTTTTTAAGGGAAAATCCAAGATGGCCGCCTAAAACGACCCAAGGATAATAAAACATTACATAGTTGGGCATCATGGTTTATTCTGCTACTTTATTATTTTACATTTGATATATATAGAGATGGTTAACAAATAATATGTGCAAGATAACCCCTGAAAATAATCTTACATGCCTTTTATACAGCTTTAAAGGGAGGAAAACAGGCTTAAAATGGTCAGAATGACATGACTCCCCAAATGAATCCTCATCTGAGAAGTTAATTATTTATGTATGCATAACATAAATATTTTTAAAAACTTTTGGAAGAATCACTTAATAATTTTCAAAAGTATGTTCCAATGTAGAACCACTAGCTGGGTTCCAATTATCAAGCTAAATCTAGGCAAACAAAGGCATCCCTAGGCTAATTGTGTCCCCATGATCACCTGGGGTGCGTATTTGTGAATCTGTGGGGCTTCCTGGGGGGTACTGTACCGTTATTTCGGCAATAACATTAGAAGCTATGAAATTTTGATTTGTACTACAGCATGGGTTCCTAAACTCAAACAATGTGGGCCTCCCCTCTGAAAACAGTGACACCTCTGCGCCCCTAATGATATTCACTTCAGTTAAGCCACTTAAATCGGTGCTATACTATGCTATAGAATGAAATGAGTTTTCATCATATTTTTGACGTTTGGCTTTGTTGCCCATATCAGGCTCGGGCCGTGCAGCAATAAAATGTGACAAATCTGTCCATTTTACAGCAAGTTAGCTATCGGAACGTCACATATTACCGTCACGTATGTCCAACCTCTTACGTGTATCTGCCACTTAATATTCATTTCTATACAAACCAAGGCAGCGGATTCCTAAATGAACGCAAGCACCCACACCATAAGTTTATCTAAATTAGCTATGTACCAAAAAATAAATTTTACCATGACTCGAAGAGCTGTAAACAGTGTTGTAAGGCTGCGTGTACAAATCCGCACTAGTAACTTGCAGCTAGCTCGGCTGGCGGCACTGTTGCTAAATTACGTTATGAGGTTTGGCACATATACATTCTCACTCAGGATAGGGATCAATAATACTTTCCACTATCCCAAAGATTTAGTATGCATCTCTTCTATGATTTATTTCGATTTTATAATGTTGTCAATTACATAATCATTGAAAAAAAAACATAGATAGTTCTAACATGAAATAAACGTTTTTCCTTCTTTTTTGAATCAACCTTCCGCGCCTCCCCTCAAATTATTTGGCGCCCCCCAGGGGAGGCTCGCCTCACAGTTTGGGAACCTCTGTACTACAGTAACGGTAGCCAGCTAGTATTTAGCTGTGCAGTATGTACATTGAGTAAACCTCATGATACCTTGACGAGCTAGTGAGAGAACTAGCAGCCTGGGCTTTTAGCTCAATTACTAGCACGCTCGCCTCCCGATCCGAGGTGCTAGAGAGCAAATATACATTCAGCCAGCTCAAAAAGTGCAAAAATATATGCTCTGTCTTCCAGAGAAGTATACACTACAATTCCAGCTGTTACTTGTCAACCAAAGGCCATCTTAGTGCCAAAAGTTAACCGAACTTAGCATGGGCAATAACAGAGGAGGAAAAGTGGGGTGAGCAATCAAACTGATGCTTCACTTTAGCCTGAACTGTCTGACCCACCTGCTAGAAACTCACTCCTTCCTCTCTTTCATGAAAAAGCTGCCAGCTTTGCTATGGTCAGACATGGCATGAATGTTGTAAAACAATTGACAGAGCACCTAAATTCCGGCCATTGACCATTGACCATTTGACCAACCATGGCATTTGACCAACCACTATATACATTTACAAAAATGGTTCAGTGGAGTGATTCAGAGATCCAGACTGTTATGGAGAGATGTTTGTGATGCTTAGTGGGTTACACATAGAGATGGCTCTATGGAACACAATCGGATAACTTTTAGATGGAAGTAGTTGAACAACTGTACTATGTGATAATGGGGTGGCTACCTCTGGAACAGCAGACTCCTTCTAAAGCAGGGGTCTCAAACTCAAATGAGCTGGGGGCCAATTTTGCCAACGTCATCTGATTGGAGGGCCGGCTATTTCTGAAAATGCAATGTTCTTTTTTTCAAATACCACACAAAACTGCAAACAGAAAGTGCAAGTGTTTTTATCTAGTTTTAGACACCTGTGCTGCAACCTTAGCTTATAAATAAAATAATGATAAAATAAATATTAATACAAATTATAAAACAAATGAAAAGCATAAAAACAGGTATGTGTGTGTTTCACACCAAATAAAAATATTTTCCTCTCATAACTTTTTTAAACCTGGCAAACTATAGGCGTCAGGGTTAAGAAAGCAACACCATTGGATTTTTATCAAAATTTCAAAAGGCCATGGCTTGAAAGTGGTCAGAGATAACGTCCTACTGTAAATGTAAAAATCTTTGAGTAATACAAAAGTTTATGAAGGGGGTAAATTTAGCCATCTAATTTGCCACTGGATGGCAAGCACCTGAAATTATGCACCTTTCAATAAATACTGGATGAACATATTTGAGCAGGTTTACTTTCCTTTTTTCATATTACCCACATAACAAATTAACAGGAAAACACCTAAGATGGATACCAACACCTAAGATGTATATGGTTTCTAAACCACAAGGGCTACAATAGTATTCTGGTCAAATCAGTTCCTATCGCGGGTAATCTGAGTACCCAGAAGTTCGCATCATATTGCGGGTGACTTTGTAGTTTAGAGCCCTATTTCTACTAGCCCTGCTGTCTGTACCATGTCCATTACGGACACTATCATCACGATTACCACTGCAACCTCCGAGCTATGTTGGGCAGAGGGTCGAAATAAGCATGGTATGCTTAGTGGACACCGTCGTATACACGCAGACGCACCTCCATTCAGACGATCGATCATAATCTCCAAAAGGATATTCTCCTTCAGATTAAGAATAGGTGAACTAGATGTACCCGATAGCGGTACAAAATATGACCGCCGCTCAGTCCTGTACATCCGTTGCGCGAAAATAAATCACACTTCAATTTGTCTCCATATTTTACTCCATCCCCCACTCTTGAAACTTTTGTGTATGCTTGTTTGGCATGCCTGAGTGTGTGTGTGCGGCTGCACAGAAAGTAGCCTACTGGTGCTGAAAAGGTGAATAGATTGTAGAATAGCCAAAGAAGATGTAGCATTGTTATAAAACCTTTAAAATCTCTAAACAATCACAAGTAGGGCAGTTCATCACAGTTCATCCATTGCAACTGGATTGATGAAAGGTCACTTACACCTGTAGGCTACATTGTATTTGGGAAAAGCAAAAGGTATCAGCATAATGTTATTTATTTATTTATTTTTTATGTATTTATAAACAAAAACATCTCTGTCAGTTCCATGCCGTTTTCAACAGCTATCAAAAACAAAGGTCATTTTGGATGGATGGATTTTTTTGTGAATGTTTCTTCTTCTACATAAGATTTTAGTCATCTTTAGTTCATGTAATACTTTATTGTCAATGCACAAATTAAGTAACAGTAGTCTGAAACATTATTGTTAATGCACAAATTAAGTAACAGTAGCCTAGTCTGAAACAAAATGCTGTTTTACATCTAACCAGTGGTGCAAATAACTGACATGTCCAAATGGGCCTTGATGAAATCGTCGCTAGACTGTTCATACACATTTTAGCGGACCCAAAGTTGAAGAGCTTTTGTCCGTTATTGTTAGGTGCAAATATAGGCTGATTCATGTTCCCTTGCATTGTTTAACTGAGGTCCATGGCTAGTCTGGCTTTCATCAGACCAAGCTCAATCTTTTAAGAAATCAAAAATAAATAGCGGGCAGATCAGGCTGGGTTCCCAGCCTAGTCCATAGGCACCCGATATTGTTTAATTTTCGATTGAGATATACACGCTCTGGCTATTCTAAATGCAAAATGCATCAGGGAGTTATGACAAAAGCGGTAACTAACAAACTAGATCCTAATAGAAAGCTGTTAGCTTCCCTAAGCTACAGGTAGGATTATAAGGTAGGCCTATTTACAACATAAATTGTCAATAGGCTATGCTGGCGACACAAATAAAATCTCCTTTGGAAACCAATGGCTTCGCCTTACAGTATCAAGCGGACTTAAGCGGTCATATCGTGGCAAAAGTTGTAATAACATTCACGCAGCTCCATGAGTCAAGGAAAGCGAATGAAGTAGCCACTTCTAAATGGGACCCACTACACAGTAGCTTAAGGTGTTTTGCTAAAGCAGCCATAATGAAATGAAGGTGTCATTGTTTGGATACTTCACACACACGTGCTTTTTAATTTCACAGACTACAACTACCAAGCTGTAATCAAAGTACATCGATTCCCCTCTCACACCCTGCACGCACTTAAAACAAAATAAACAGGCGTCTCAGTCTCACGCATGTATAGGCAAAACTGTATCAGACCGGTGTAACGTTGGTAAATCTTCCATTGCACAGAATGATTTTGTAGCACGTGCAATAAATGACAGTCGAAAGATACAAACAGTGCTGCTATACATTTGCTTGGTATAACCGCATTTATAGTTTTCTACAAATGCAATCAATCAAATGCCTCCATCACTCAACCAACGCTAATGGTAACATTACCTATGTCCTTATTGATATTACAAGATTAACGTACCTGCAGTAAAAACCAAGCATGTCCGATAAACATCCTCAGATTTATTTCGGCTTCAAGAAGAAATGGGAATTACACTTCATGTGAACATCGTCCTATCCTTATTAGATGTTCGCTGCGGTAAATTACAGTCCTTGTAGGAAGCGTCCATTGTTTTTTCCAACCCACTTTTAACTTCCAACAAAATTACGTCTCACTGCAACGATGCGCCATCTAGTGGACAAACGACTACTTCTCGCCAATACTGAAAAGCAGCCATGATGATGATGAATATTTATTTTGGCTTTCTTTTAATCCTACTGAATTTGTAATTATGTATCGGCCGTTCTAATACCGATAGTATGTGGGTGCCTGTGTGTGTGCATGTGTATATGTGTGCACCGCCATTTACAGGCCAATGAGTGTACAGTCACTAAATGTACACATAACCTAATTTTTTTAGACCCCCATGGATGAAATTCTACGAAACTTGGCATACCCCCAGAGAATGCCAGGTCAATCATACACATAAAATTTGGTGCAGTTCTGAACATCTTAACTGAAGATAGGGGCGATTAAAGCAGAATAATATTGCATTTTCATTTTTTACCAGGGGGTGGGGTGCAAATCACAAATGAGTGATTATGAGCCAGGTTGATGTGGGCCCTTGAGACCAACATACCATAAAAAGATTCTTCATCCTCAGTGCCACGGTTCAGGTAGTTATTTAGGAAAAATTTTTTTTTTTTTTTTGCGGTTCAGGGGGGCCCAGCACGGGGAGGGGGTGCGTGGTGGTGGTCCCCGGGCCTAAAATGAAATTTTTCCGTAAAAGTCTAGTGGGGCTACATACCCACCAAATTTCATGTACCCGGTGGTTCGGGTGTCCCGGTATCAATGACCAAAAATTCAGGGAGTAGATGACGGAAAAATTCTTGAATTGTGTGCATGTGTGCGTGTACAAATTTATGTTTATGTGTGTGGGTGTGTGTGTGTATATAATGCGTGCTTGTGTGTTTGCCTGCGTATGTGTGTTTGTGCATGTGCATGCATGCGTACATATGTCTACTGTGTGAGTATGTGTCATACATTATGATTACTGTAAATGTATGTGTGTGCGTGTGTATCTGTTTATGCACATGTGTGCACATGGAATGGGTTAACATGACCCCTGGAGGCAAACATACGGAAAAAATTGGTCATCCTAGACCCTACAGTTCTCAAGATATTCACAGAGAACTGTGTCTGCCCCCTCCTTCGGGGGTCCAGTCCAGCGGGGGGGGGGGCTACAGATCAAAACGAAGAATGACGGTTCCATGCTATCCATGTGGGGTACATGCCCACCAAGTTTTGTGTACCCGGTCTTTCAGTGTCCGGGGAATCCTTGTTGGTATCGTCACTAAATGTACACATAAATTATTTTATTTTAAGGCCCCCCATGAACGAAAGTACACAAAACTTGGCATGCATTCGGAGGGTGTCAAACTGATCCTACACTTTTAATTTCGTGCAGTTTTGACCTTGTCAGCCAGAGATATTGTGATGAAAACACCTAATTTTTTGCTTTTTAATTTTTAACTAGGTGGCGCTATACATGAAATAAGTGGTAATGGGATGGGTTGACATGCCCCCTTAAGACCAACATACATAAAAAAAGGTGGACCTCCTAGGCCCTACGGTTCTCGAGATATTCACAGAAAACTGTCTCCGGCCACCTACAGGCCAGTTGGTGTATAGTAACATAAATTAATTTATTGTGTGGCCCCCCATGAACGGAATTTCACAAAACTTGGCGTGCATACAGAGGGTGTCATAATGATCCTACACTTCCAATTTCATGCAGTTTTGACTATGTTAGGTCACAGATACCTTCAATTACAACACCTCATTTTTACTTTTTTGTGTTTAACTAGGTGGCGCTATACATGAAATGAGTGGTTATGGAATGGGTTGACATGGCCCCTTGAGATCAACATACAAAAAAAAAAAGGTCCTCCTAAACCCTACGGTTTTCGAGATATTCACAGAAAACTGTGTCTGCCCTACCCTCCTTTCGGGGGGTCCAGTCCAGCGGGGGGGCTACAGATCAAAACGAAAAACGATGGTTCCATGCTATCCATGTGGGGTTACATGCCCACCAAGTTTCGTGTACCCCGGTCTTTCAGTGTCCGGGAATCATTGACGGAAATTTGGGCATGCGAAAAAAAAAAAAAAAAAAAGAAAAAAATCTGACTAAACCTATATGACCGCCGCTTCGCTGCGCGGCGGTCATAATAACATAGCCTACATAGCCTACCTAAGACTTCATCACATTCTCGCGTGTAATACAAGTATTTCCTAAAAAACTTTGCGCAGCGATTTTGGGTTTAAATGAAGCTCTGGATGTCTAGCACATAGTGGAGCAGAGTACAAATGAGATTTGTCACCGTACTTGGAACTATCGTCTATTTTAATCAATATCGTTGTTTGTCACAATTAAAAAGTCTCAAGGGCCGGATTACATTATTACATTATTTGACATACGCCAATTCCGGCCCGCGGGCCTGGTGTTTGAGACCCCTGTTCTAAAGGGTGGGCAGCATGGAAACTATTTCCAGAAGTAAAGGATGCCTTCATTGCTATGACAGCAAATCCTTTTCAACTGCTTAGCCAGGAATCAAACATGTTTGCATGCTGGAGAAGTACACGCGGTGTTCTTCTGATAAAAATCATGAAAGTCAATGATCTCAGGAAGGACTTGTTTTCTCAAATATGTCTCTCAATGGAAAATATTCCTCCCACACAGGCTGCACTGATACAGCATTCAAATAGAGCAGTGTACCAAGCTAGCATTTGGTCCAAAGGTCTGCAGGCTACCCAGTCAGTGCCTTCTCCTGAAAAATATGGATGGACCAAATTAGATGATTTTTGGACACCTTTATGGACACTTTTACCAGAGGCAGCCAAAGTATGTAGAGAACCTCTTAAATGTGGCAGCAAAGGTGAGCCTCTCTGCTCTCGAAAGTGCCGATGCCAGGATGCTGGGTTGCCTTGCACAGTATTATGCCAATGTGCCAGAGCATGTGAACAGATGCAAATATGCAGTATGTAGAGTAGGACTAATGTAATCTAGTGTGGTGTTTTACTGTGTCTTAAGAAGTTGTAGGGGACATGTGTGCTTAATTGTATGTTTTTTGAGGTCTGCCTGAGGTGCTTGACTGTCTGTGTTTATAGTATCCTTGAGACAATAGGTGGATATAGCCATAGTGTAGCCGTATTGTCTGCTTAAAACAGAGACATATCTATGACACATATACCTAATTTCATGATTTTAGGAGGTTGTTTAGGTGGCCTTTGAAATAGCTGCCAATTGTGTGGATAGGCAGTGCAGCCTTTTTTCAATTTCTTTAAAAATTCACTTCCCGTTTGAGATTTCTTGGAGCAATCTTCCAGGATTACGTAGGATCACCCAAGGGACATATATCAAATTTCAAGCTTTAGGAGGTTGTTTAAGTGGCCTCTGAATCAGCTGTCAATTATATGGGTGGCCATTTTGAATTTCTTCAAAATCTCACTTCCTGTTTGAGATATGTTTGATCACCCCTTCTATGATGTCTTAGGGTCACCCAAGGAATATATAAGCTTTTAAGAGGTTGTTTAGGTGGTGATTGAATTAGCTGCCAAATTTGTGGCGGGGAGCGCAACATTTTTCAATTTCTTTAAAAACTCAATTCCTGTTTGAGATTTTTTTGGGCACCCCTTCTAGGATGTCTTAGGATCACCCAAGGAGCATACATACCAAATTTCAAGCTTTTAAGAGGTTGTTTAGGTAGTGTTTGAATCAGCTGCCAATTTTGTGGCGGGGAGTGCGCCTTTTAATTTATTTGATAAGGAACTGATAAAAACTGAGCAGCAGAAAAGCTGTCATAGTCGATACATAAATAGTTATTATAATTAGGTTATTAATACTATTACTTTACTACTATTATTGTTATCACTGTTATTATTGTTATTCGGATGAGCCAATAATGTAAATCTGAGTCTGAAATGTTGGCTACAAACAGTCTATACTGCTGTAACTGCACTGCTGCTATTATTAATTGTTAACTTCTGGGAACTATTTGAGGCTTCCATTAGCCGCCATTGTTGGAAAAAAAATGGAACATTAGCGTCAATGGAGATGTCACAACT
Source organism: Alosa alosa (assembly GCF_017589495.1). Lineage (NCBI taxonomy): Eukaryota > Metazoa > Chordata > Actinopteri > Clupeiformes > Clupeidae > Alosa > Alosa alosa. Next base: position 13,539,117 of record NC_063194.1, read on the forward strand.
CTCTATCTATATGGCTCTGCTCATTTCATAATATGACACACAGGGATGTTTCTCCATTATGCTGAACATAGGTTAGTGGTTGATTTGGACAATATTCAGAGTACTGATTTCATTAGATACAATTATAACCTGTCTATGTGTTCTTAAGGAATACTATTTAAAAACAAATTGGCAGATATTTTTGTCTGCTATAGCTGAATTCTGACATAGGCCTACAACAGCATTAGTCCAACTCGCATCTCTTTTCATGGAGTGAGTTCCTTTTTCCTTAAAACTGTTCTGACAAAGGGGAAAAAAACAATTACCTTCAGCTGGGACCTTGCATCTCCTTAGATGTTCAGCATGCCTGATGGATGTCATCATTAGCCTACTTCCCTGAACAGCTCCTCAGCAAACAGCAGTTGCTCTACAGGTGTCGTTTGACTGACAGGACTGGAGCAGCCAGGCTGGAGTGCATAAGTGACTGGATTTCTCTGTCATGCAGCTGACTGTGTAGGCCTATGTGTTGGTGTATGAAGTTCTAGAGGTATTGATCATGTTGTTACACACAGAAGTCTATTTTCAAGGATGGGAAATGATAATAATGCTGCTGTATTTTTGAGTATTAATGCTGTTGCATTTTTTGAGTATTAATGAAAACTTGTTGGTCTTTGTTTGTACAGTATTTGTCAAGCAATAGGTGCATTAAAGGGCAGAATAATCCCTGCACCATTGCATGGCGGGCTGGATAGTCCACCCCAGCTTCCCAAAACATTGATCAATTTGAAACACTGGATTATTGCCTTTGCACTTCATAATACCTGGATTTTTATTATTGATATTCACTGAAGGATGTAAACTGGCAAGGATATGGGTTTATACGTCCATGAGGCAATAGATGCACTAGAGGGCAGAATAATCCCTGCACCATTACAGGGGGGCTGGGTAGTCCACCCCAACTACCAAAAATATTGACACCTGGATTGTTGGTTGTTTAGACGCAATGAGTGAGGTCCATGTTCAAGCAAAAGGTTAAGTGGATATTGTATTTCCTATGGCTGTATATTTGAGGCAGTGAGTGCATTTCTGCACAAAGCTGGCCTTGAGGAAACTATGGACAGAAATTCAGGTACAAGACTAGAGGTTTGGGACTGCACCATGAGAGTGTTAAGGTGCGTATGATACTGACAATCTACTCTAAGTGAAGTTGGTTTTTATACTAAACATGAAGCTTAAATGATAAATGAAATATGTTTTTGGCTCCTAAGATTTTCACGAGAACTGACCATCCATTGAAGGATGTAACCTTGGACCAGCCTGAGAACTTTTCTTCCCCGAGATGATCTTCCTGGTCGTCCAGAATCCCTCTACTGTGAATCTCCATGATGCTGTTGATAGGAGTCCGTAGACCATCATAGTGAGTGTCATCAGCTTCACTGAGGAGCTACGGGTGCACATTCAGCACTGGATTTAGAGGGGGTTTCACCAAAGCTTCATGGATGCAGGCGCCTTTCACATGTGGGGGTACAACATTGCAGTGACTAGATTTATAGAGCCACAGGTGCATTCTGGGGCAGAATAATCCCTGCACCTTGGCAGGGGGGCTGGGTAGTCCACCCCAGTTCCCCAAATCCACCGATACACCTAAAACACTGGATTATTTTTTCTTGCACTTTTTGATACCTGGATGTATTGTTATTACACTGAGGGAAACAAATGTTAAGGAGAAAAAGATAAGGATCTATGTAGTTGAGTCTGAAAAGCAATGTGTGCACTACAGGTCAGAATAATCCCTGCACCATTGCAGGGGGGCTGGGTAGTCCACCCCAGCTCCTCAAAATATGAATACGTCTGAATATGTACATTGGATTACTCTTTCAGTTTCTTGACAGCTGGATTTTAGGTTTGTATTGAGGGAGGTCCATGTTCAAGCATAAGTGAAGCATGGGGACGCATCCTCTGGCTGTGTATTTGAGGCAGTGAATGCACTTCAGGGCAGAATAATTCCTACACCACTGTAGGAGAGTTGGGTAGTCCACCTCAGCTCCCCAAAAGACAGAAACCCTCTCAGAGACCCAACATGAATGTGTTGGCCTTTTAACACTGCTGGCCTTGAGGAAACAATGGACAGATATTCAACTACTTCAACTACAAGAGGCCTGGGACTTCATCCCAAAAGCAGCAAAGTACGAGGATACTGATTCCCAATCTACTCCAATTGAAGCTGCTAGCCATTGCTTTTCTTTATTTAGCATGAAGCCTAAATGAAAAATGAAATATGTTTTTGGCTCCTCAGATGTCAGGAGAACTACCCTTCTGTTGGACCATCCTAAAAAGTTTTACTCCCCATGTGAATCTTCCTCATTGTCCAGAATTCCTCTTCTGAAAATCTCCATGCTGCTGTGGATAGGGGCTGTAGACCATCATTGTGAGCACCATCTGCTTCAGGGAGGAGCTACTGGTGCACATTCAGCACTGGCTGCAGAAGGGTTTCACCCACAGCTTCATGGATGCAGGATGTGCATATGCTTTTGCACATGGGAGTACAACATTGCAGTGGCTGGATGTATTGAGCCACAGGTGCATTCTGGGGCAGAATAATCCCCGCACCTTGGCAGGGGGGCTGGGTAGTCCACCCCAGCTACTCCAAACCATTACACTTGAAATGCTGGATTATTTATTTGTACTTTTTGATACCTGGATTTACTGTTATTACACTGAGGGATACCAATGTTCAAGGATAAAGGACATGGTATAATCCTGTGTTTGTGTCCCGCGCACGTGGCGTGTGATGAGAATTGTGTCATCAACGCGGCATGCACGAGGTGTCATGTGCCTCCCAACAATTGTGACCGTGCATCAATGATGTATGTCTTTGACACACGCAAATGTGCATGGAGGAGTATACCACTTCCTTAAGGATCTACAGTAGACAATTATGTCTGAAAAGCATTGTGTGTGCAGGGCAGAATAATCCCTGCACCATTGCAGGGGGGTGGGTAGTCCACCCCAGCTCCTCAAATACATTTAAAGCACTGGATTACTCTTTCAACTCCTTGACAGATTTTTGGTTGTTTACACATACTGAGGGAGATCCATTTGGAAGCATAATATTATATTTCCTATGGCTGCATTATTTCATTTTGGAGGCATGCAGTGCACTTTTGGGGCAAAATGATCCCTGCACCACAATCTATACCTCTAAAACACTGGATTAATTTTGTTTGTGACAACATCTGGATTTTTGGCATTTACTGATATTCTCTGAGGACATAAACGGGCAAGGATGAGAAGAAGGTATGGTCTTGTGCTAGAATCTGAAATGCAATGTGTGCACTACAGGGCAGAATAACCCCTGCACTATTGCAGGGGGGCTGGGTAGTCCACCCCAGCTCCCCAAAACATATTTTAAGTACTGGATTACTCTTTCAGCGGCTTGACACCTGGAGTTTTGGGTGTTTACATGTACTGTAGGGGGGTTGGGTAGTCCACCCCAGCTCTCCAAAGGACATAATCACATCATGAAAGTGTTGGCCTTCCAAACCTGCTGGCCTATAGGAAGCTATGGACAGAGATTCAGCTTCAAGAGGGCTGTGACATGGACTGCATCGGAGGAACAGTAAGGTGTGTCTGATACTGATTCACAATCTTCTCTGTGAGGTTGCTAGTCACTTCTTTTTTAACATGATGCCTAAATTAAATATGGTTTAATATGCCTTGGCTCCTCAGATCGTCAGCAGAACAGACCATCCGTCAAAAATTGGAACCTTGGAAGATCCTGAGTTTTACTCCCGAGTGGATCTTTTTAGTCATCCAGGATTTCTACACTTAGAATCTCCATGATGCTGTGGATAGGGGCTGTAGACCATCATTGTGAGCACCATCTGCTTCAGGGAGGAGCTACTGGTGCACATTCAGCACTGGCTGCAGAAGGGGTTTCACCACAGCTTCATGGATGCAGGATGTGCATATGCTTTTGCACATGGGGTACAACATTGCAGTGGCTGGATTATTGAGCCACAGGTGCATTCTGGGGCAGAATAATCCCTGCACCTTGGCAAGGGGGCTGGGTAGTCCACCCCAGTTCCCCAAAACCATTACACCTGAAATGCTGATTATTTTTTTGCACTTTTTTGATACCTGGATTTATTGTTATTACAATGAGGGAAACAAATGTTAAGGAGAAAAAGATAAGGATCTATGTAGTTGAGTCTGAAAAGCAATGTGTGCACTACAGGTCAGAATAATCCCTGCACCATTGCAGGGGCTGGGTAGTCCACCCCAGCTCCTCAAAAGTATACATGAAACGTCTGAATATGTACAGCTTTGGTTTTCTGTACATGTTTCAATTTCTTGATTAGCTGGATTTTAGGTTTGTATTTGAGGGAGGTCCATGTTCAAGAATAAGTGAAGCATGGGGACTCTTCAAATCCTCTGGCTGTGTATTTGAGGCATAAGTGAATGCACTTCAGGGCAGAATAATCCCTACACCACTGTAGGAGGGTTGGGTAGTCCACCTCAGCTCCCCAAAAGACAGAAACCCTCTCAGAGACCCAACATGAATGTGTGTGTTGGCCTTTTAACACTGCTGGCCTTGAGGAAACAATGGACAGATATTCAACTACTTCAACTACAAGAGGCCTGGGACTTCATCCCAAAAGCAGCAAAGTACGAGGATACTGATTCCCAATCTACTCCAATTGAAGCTGCTAGCCATTGCTTTTCTTTATTTAGCATGAAGCCTAAATGAAAAATGAAATATGTTTTTGGCTCCTCAGATGTCAGGAGAACTACCCTTCTGTTGGACCATCCTAAAAAGTTTTACTCCCCATGTGAATCTTCCTCATTGTCCAGAATTCCTCTTCTGAAAATCTCCATGCTGCTGTGGATAGGGGCTGTAGACCATCATTGTGAGCACCATCTGCTTCAGGGAGGAGCTACTGGTGCACATTCAGCACTGGCTGCAGAAGGGGTTTCACCACAGCTTCATGGATGCAGGATGTGCATATGCTTTTGCACATGGGAGTACAACATTGCAGTGGCTGGATGTATTGAGCCACAGGTGCATTCTGGGGCAGAATAATCCCCGCACCTTGGCAGGGGGGCTGGGTAGTCCACCCCAGCTACTCCAAACCATTACACTTGAAATGCTGGATTATTTATTTGTACTTTTTGATACCTGGATTTACTGTTATTACACTGAGGGATACCAATGTTCAAGGATAAAGGACATGGTATAATCCTGTGTTTGTGTCCAGTGTGCGACGCGTGGTGATGAGAATTGTGTCATCAACGCGGCATGCACGAGGTGTCATGTGCCTCCCAACAATTGTGACCGTGCATCAATGATGTATGTCTTTGACACACGCAAATGTGCATGGAGGAGTATACCACTTCCTTAAGGATCTACAGTAGACAATTATGTCTGAAAAGCATTGTGTGTGCAGGGCAGAATAATCCCTGCACCATTGCAGGGGGGTGGGTAGTCCACCCCAGCTCCTCAAATACATTTAAAGCACTGGATTACTCTTTCAACTCCTTGACAGATTTTTGGTTGTTTACACATACTGAGGGAGATCCATTTGGAAGCATAATATTATATTTCCTATGGCTGCATTATTTCATTTTTGAGGCATGCAGTGCACTTTAGGGCAAAATGATCCCTGCACCACAATCTATACCTCTAAAACACTGGATTAATTTTGTTTGTGACAACATCTGGATTTTTGGCATTTACTGATATTCTCTGAGGACATAAACGGGCAAGGATGAGAAGAAGGTATGGTCTTGTGCTAGAATCTGAAATGCAATGTGTGCACTACAGGGCAGAATAACCCCTGCACTATTGCAGGGGGGCTGGGTAGTCCACCCCAGCTCCCCAAAACATATTTTAAGTACTGGATTACTCTTTCAGCGGCTTGACACCTGGAGTTTTGGGTGTTTACATGTACTGTAGGGGGGTTGGGTAGTCCACCCCAGCTCTCCAAAGGACATAATCACATCATGAAAGTGTTGGCCTTCCAAACCTGCTGGCCTATAGGAAGCTATGGACAGAGATTCAGCTTCAAGAGGGCTGTGACATGGACTGCATCGGAGGAACAGTAAGGTGTGTCTGATACTGATTCACAATCTTCTCTGTGAGGTTGCTAGTCACTTCTTTTTAACATGATGCCTAAATTAAATATGGTTTGGCGTCTTGGCTCCTCAGATCGTCAGCAGAACAGACCATCCGTCAAAAATTGGAACCTTGGAAGATCCTGAGTTTTACTCCCCGAGTGGATCTTTTTCGTCATCCAGGATTTCTACACTTAGAATCTCCATGCTGCTGTGGATAGGGGCTGTAGACCATCATTGTGAGCACCATCTGCTTCAGGGAGGAGCTACTGGTGCACATTCAGCACTGGCTGCAGAAGGGGTTTCACCACAGCTTCATGGATGCAGGATGTGCATATGCTTTTGCACATGGGAGTACAACATTGCAGTGGCTGGATGTATTGAGCCACAGGTGCATTCTGGGGCAGAATAATCCCCGCACCTTGGCAAGGGGGGCTGGGTAGTCCACCCCAGCTACTCCAAACCATTACACCTGAAATGCTGGATTCTTTTGCACTTTTTGATACCTGGGTTTATGGTCATTACAATGAGGGAAACAAATGTTACAAAGATAAGGATCTATGTAGTTGAGTCTGAAAAGCAATGTGTGCACTACAGTGCAGAATAATCCCTGCACCATTGCAGGGGGGCTGGGTAGTCCACCCCAGCTCCCTAAACAGTGATACAGTACATCTGAAACACAGGATTACTGTTTCAGCTTTAGTTTTCTGTACATGTACTGAGGAGGGAGATCAATGTTCAAGCATTATGTGGATATTATGTTTCCTATGGCTGTATTTATTTGTGAGGCAGTGAGTGCACGTCAGGGCAGAATAATCCCTGCACCACTGTAGGAGAGTTGGGCAGTCCACCCCAGCTCTTCAAATCTATAGATTCTTCTAAAATATTTTTTATAGAATAATCCCTGCACCATTACAGGGGGCTGGGTTGTACTAAGGGAGAACCTTGTTCAAGCATAAGTGGATAGTATATTTCCTGTTGCTGTATTTTTTTCCCGAGGCAGTCAGTGACCACATTTTAGGGCAGCATAATCCCTGCACCACTGTAGAAGGGCTGGGTAGTCCACCCCTGCTCCCCAAAAGACAGAAACCTTTTCAGTTTTGCAACATGGAAGTGATGGCCTTCCAACACTGCTTGCCCAGAAGAAGCGATGGACAGAGATTCAACTGCTACATACAGGCCTGAGACATGCATTACGGGAACAGTAAGGTGAGTATGATACAGATTCACAGTCTACTCTACAGTAGATTGTTGCCCATTGATTTTCTTTATATTTCTTTATAAAGCCTAAATGGTAAAATAACTAAATAATGTGTTTGGTTCCTCAGATTATCAGGAGAACAAATGAAGAGTTTGGTTCCAAAACACTATATCCTCCATTTTAATGAATTTTCATAAATCATTTTTTTTATTTTGTTTTCCAAGTAATTTCTGTGGAAATGTAATTGAGTATTGTTACTTGATTTATCTTTACTCAATCAAAACAACAAAACTGCAATTTTAATATTTAATATTACCTGAAATACACAATTAAATAACATGACTTATTCATGTTTTCAAAAATGGATTCATAGCGTTTTGAAACCAAACTCTTCAGATCATCCTGATAACTGTCACTCCTATTGATTCATGGTTGTAGGAACCATTCAAATATGGGAGGACAACATTGCATTGCCAGGATTTGTTGAGCCACAGGTGCATTCTGGGACAAAATAATCTGGGGGCCATCCACCACAGCACCTCAAAATCATGGATACCCCTGACCCGGATACCTCATGTTCCATGGCACCTGGATTTGCACTTGTAGGACTGCTGGAGGTTAATTAATTAATTGTTAGTCTTTTCCAGCAATGTGTGCACTAAAGGGCAGAATAATCCCTGCACCATTGCAGGGGAGTTGGGTAGTCCACCCCAGCTCCCCAAAACCATATAGGTACTTTTGAAGTCGTTTGCCATTGATGATGTCTGGATTTCATGTTCACTAAAGGATACAAAAGACCAAGAATGGAGATATGTAAATTTGTAGTTGAATATGCAATGTGTGCACTACAGGGCAAAATAATCCCTGCACCGTTGCAGGGGGGCTGGGTAGTCCACCCCAGCTCTCCAAAACATTAATACACCAGAAGCACTGGATTATTTTTTCAGTTCCACCTGGATTTCCATTTGGAGCTCCATTTGCAAGTGTAAGAGGAAGTTTGATTTTCTCTTTGTAGGCAATGTGTGCACTACAGGGCAGAATAATCCCTGCACCATTGCAGGGGGGTTGGGTAGTCCACCCCAACTCCCCATCCTTTCGTAATTCCAAGGATTATTATTATTGATATAAATAAATTCACTTGTACCAATTAAATCATTCAATTGTTTCCTGTGTTGATTTGCTAACTGCACAGGTATGTTGAGCAAGAGATGACAGGCTCATTTATACAATAGTCCACTTCTTTTGTCCATTTTTTACCAGCCAGAATCAGTCTGAATGAGAACAAGGCCTATAAGCCCTGATTTATACTGTAGGTTAGGCCTGGAGACATGCTCCTTCCTTACACAACATGGCAGACAGTCAAATGGAGTTAAGACCAACAAAAAGAGGATGTAACACACTCTTTATACTTGTCTAACTGAACAGGCAAGTACAGTTTGAGGAAATATAATATAGCCTATTTCCAGACAGCACGACATGTGTGTGACTGAAAACCTATATGGTTTGTATGTGTGTGTGTGTGTGACATTTTGCTTTCCAATGATATTACAACACCCCATATCTAACATAACATACCCACAGCAGTTATTCATGGGTAACCACATGCCACATTTCGTTGGAACATTGAGAACCACAACAAAATACCTCCGTGTTTGCCTCGCATGTACTGCATACTCTATAGCCTCAGGGTGAATATATATGATCAATACATTTACCTTGCACATATAGGTAGGCTATATTTTCATTAATTTAAGATTTTTTGTTAAGGTAATATGTAAATTATTATGCCCTCAAATATCTCATCAATATTTCATTAACATGTATGCTTTTTTACCGTAAATGTTTAATAATTGAGAACAGCATAAGATAATGACTTTAGTCTCCTGCAGTAGCAGACAGTTCCTCTTCAACTGAAAGTGCTTATTCTTCTTTGAAAGTTTCCCTCATTTAAAAAGTGTGCTGCAGATCCTAGACATACATATTTTGCTCATAAATATTTCAACAATCAACTCACCACAAAAGATTTCTTGAGTAAAAAAATAACAAGTAACATACAGGGCTCTATCGTGCACCCAAAACACGCCTTTGACTGATTAAGACACATAAGAATAACCCCTTTGAGCAATGTGCCCAGCATTTGATCACAAAATCTCACTTTTAAATAAACGAACATCTTTGACCAGACATTTCAGATCGCCAAGATATAGGGCCCACAGACTCATCTTTCCAGAGAATTTGAAAGAGAAAGTGTTTCAATGGAATGTAGAGTGAAGGGTGGGCCGTTCAATCCCTGCACATCCACATGGTTACACATTGACATCCTGGGGTGAGGTCCCCTTACAAAGCACCAAACCAGCTGCTCCCTGGGAGCAGCAGCAGTTGCTCACTTGGGGTCTGTGTGTATTGACCACTCACTGTGCGTATGAACAATGGATGAGTAAAATATAGAGAAAGAATTTCAATTTGATCAATGCATCTATCTATCTGTGAGTGCAGCAGCTGACTAGCCTGGGACCTCAAAACTTCTTTCACATTTATTTTGTTCCTTACTAAACTTCAACTGAGATGAGACAAGTTAAAACTTAAATTGAAATATGTTCACATGAAATGTGAGTCAGAAGACTGGTATGCTATACAGTCCAAGGCTTCTGACTTAAACTTTTATATTAAACGCAGCAGCCAATCAAAATGCACCATACAAACCATTCAAATTTTTTCTGACAAAAATGAACTTAAACTTCTGCAAAATATATTTTTCATTAACATATTCAATCATTTCACAGAAATGGCTCAATATTATCAACAATATCTATCTAACTGTGAAGCAATATGCAGTTGCCTCACTCACACATTGTGAAAGGCTTCTCAAAAAAAAATATTCTATGAATAATGATTTCGCAAATGTTCTGTATACCATGGAAGTATGGGTGAGTTGACAGTGCACAGACAAGGACGTTCTCAGTGACTCACCAAGTAAGATTCCAGATTAAGTGATTCACTAAGTAAGATTCCTGATCCTTCAAAGTGGAATTTAAAGTCAACTTCTGTCATGTTCCTATTTACTCAGCACACAGATTTATGCTTAATTGCACCAATTTCCAGATTATTTGAGCATTAGGGGCAATTACTCTGTGCTAGCTTAGCCACTTTTTAGAGTTTACATGATTTTAAACTCATCGGTGACGCAAGAAGTCATGTGACATCTTAAGCGCCATTGCTGTGTCATATGTAGGCCTACCTGTGGTTTAACCTGCTGCTGTATTTTACCTTGATCTCAATTGCTGTGTCTTCAAGGAAATTCACTTTCTAGCTGCTGTGTATATCTTTAGCAATAAGTAGATGCAACATGTAGGGCCAGTTGCTCTGTCAGTTAGCATGGCACTAGCTGCACTGTGATTTAAAACCATACTCCTTAAAACCAAGGTTTTGGATTTTAACACGCAGCTGAGCATAAAGTTGAACGTGATTGCTGTGTAACAACTCACACAGGATTATCTGATTCCAAGTTAAACTGGGGTTAAACCAGAACTACTCTGATTTCGAGTTTTAACCCAGCAGATCTCAATCAATGCATTTTAGGATCTTGAAGGGATATGTTTTTATGATTGTTGAGGCTAAATAAAAAAGAAATGTGTTACAATTAGTAGTTTAAAGTGCACTGTCCATTCGGCATGCAATTATTCATTAGAACACTACAGAAAATAACGTTTCGGTCTCAGACCTTCATAATTACCACCAAAAAACTTTGGAAACTTGTGTCCCTCAGCCACAAGGCCTTATTTGAGGACTTAAAACTTCTGATGGGCCTGGTGCTGTATATAATAATATGGCTTAACACATAATTGAACTTTAGATTATGATGTAACATGTCAAATACTTTGTGTTGATGCCAAACCTGCTCAATATTGACCACTTTTTGCATGAGCAATGGCCAATTTCATCTCACATACGTCTTAAAATCTGTATTTTTCCACAAATGGGTACCAGTCAGAAAGTGGTCTACCAGGTACAGTGGGAATAAGTTAATTTCTTGTTAACATGATTTTTCTTAAACTGCCGCGCCATCTCGCTACAACATTGCGAATGTGCATGTTGTTAATGCAAACCATCTGACAGTTTATATCAGATACGGTAATATTATAAAAAGAATGTTGCAAAACGTCTGCTCTACTATCAGACACATTAAATGCATTTCACAGGCATTAAAGTCAGTTGTGACATTAATTATATAGGCTACACCGCACAAATGCATTTTGCCTAGTGTATATTTGTTATGTTTAGGCAGACCAAATATCAGGGGATGTAGCCTTACCCACGTCAATTCGTAATGGCTGGATTACGCACTGTGCCATGGAAAACAAGTGGAATGTGGGTGCAGTCCACTATTCCTACTGTATATATGGGGGGCAGCCCCCATATGGTCAGCCGTGGCCTATGGTTAGCGCTTCAGACTTGTAACCGGAGGGTTGCCGGTTCGAACCCCGACCAGTAGGCACGGCTGAAGTGCCCTTGAGCAAGGCACCTAAACCCTCACTGCTCCCCGAGCGCCGCTGTTGTTGCAGGCAGCTCACTGCGCCGGGATTAGTGTGAGCTTCACCTCACTGTGTGTTCACTGTGTGCTGAGTGTGTTTCACTAATTCACGGATTGGGATAAATGCAGAGACCAAATTTCACTCACGGGATCAAAAGAGTATATATACTTACACTTATTCCAATCACCCCAGGCATACCGGCAAATGCCATGGAGATGTCTTTCTGTTCATCGTCATTTGTCATGGCTATATAAATAGAGCCCCTCTATGAATGTAAACCTGCTTACAATGTTGTACACGCAGACACAGAAACATAAAGCATACACAGACACAGACACAGACACGCACACACACACACACACACACACACACACACACACACACACACACACACACATGCACACACACACACATGCACACACACAGACAGAGGCAGACACACACACACACACACACACACACACACACAAAAACGGAAAACATTTAGCTGTGCCTGAAGCTATAACCTCTACTTCATAAGTTGCAAAAAAAACATAACTGAAGTGTACAATAAAGATTTTCATGACACTTGCACAAAACAATTAACTTTTAAAGATCTTGGCTATGAATGTGTCTGTAAACGTATGTCTCTCACAAATTAATGAGAGACAAAATGTTTAGAAACCCTATGGCTATACTTTTCAGTGCCACTCTTGTCTGTCGCATGCCTTACAGTACATGTTTTTGTATATGGATGCTTTGTGGTGAGACTGACTTCTACTGCCACTGGTTGCAGATAACTACAGTTAATAATGAAAGGCTTTCTTGAATGCCGTCTGTGAATCACAATGCTTCCTGCCTGACACCATCTCGTTTTCTGGCATTGCAGAGTGCTTCCACTGAACTACAACGGACATGTGTGTTCATTTTGGAAGTATGATCAAAACTTTTACAGGCTCTGGCTCGATTGCCTTTGGTAACTTCAGTGGATGATTAAGCAATATTCTGGAGAGATTCCATTAATCACAGTAAAAGTGTGTCAGATGAGGACTCATTTTATTCTCTCGAGTTAAGATCAAACAAATTAAGCTTGTGAGGCTAGTGTTGGCCTTACAGTGATAAACATGTATATGTACAGGCATAAATTGATCTTATCAAAAATTTCTGCAACAAAACCAAACCATATCTATTTAGGCCTGGTGGTAACAGTGATTTTATTAAAAGGAGTTCTGAAGAGTTAGGATTTAGAAAAATTTAAATTTCCAAAATAAAAATAATAATAATAAAAAACAAAATAGAAGCTTTCGTTGTCAAAATGTTAGGCTAAATGTCATCACTGTTCCTCAATATTACTTGAAATCTAACTCATCTCTGTTTTTGCCAGTAATACTTTCATTCACCATTCAAGGTCTATTAGAAGTGATATGTCGAGTTATGTAAGCTTCACTTTGACACTGCCACACGGCACTCCTTAATTGACTTGCACTATTTCCGGCTTAGGCACAAAAACAAAACAAAACAAAAAAACAAAAACAAAAAAACACTACACACAATAAACACAACACCACACTCAAGTATCAGAATCTGTCAGATCTTTTGCCAAGTTAAACACTTCAGTCAAACTATATAATTATTTATTTTGCTAGTGAAGCCTATAGTGAGGCTGCCTTGTTGGTGATTTTGTGTTGTCTGGTTTGGTTCGTTAGTCAGTATTTGTTAACTTTATTAACACTTTTCCATAGGCTGTTTTAGGCTTACATCTGCATATGTCCCCATCTACCCATCCACCCACCCGTTCCTTGGAATGCCTGGTGACGTAGAAGGAGCCGTACAAATAGGACCCCAAACAGCACAGAGAGTTGACCGTCGAGGAAAATAATCGACAATAGCAGCAGAAGGAGCAGTCTAACAACCGCACACCAAACCGCATCAGAGATAATGGCAGGTAAGCAGCATAAGCCCGTGATGTACAGTAGGTAGCCTACAGTCTGTTTATTTCAACCGATAGACATATACTACTTTGCTTAGAGTATTTAAATGTGTACATGGACTGTCGCTTTAAACATGTGACCAAATGTAAACGATAAGAAGCCTGTGTGTGAGAGTAAAAGTAAGATAACAAAGCCTATAGTTTCAAGAGCTTTGCAGATCCAGACTGCTTTCGGACACTGTAACATAACACAGTAGACAGATACTGTCTAAGTTTTAATGAGTTGAAACATGCTTTGACTTTAAACTACAGAATAACAAGGCTATTACATTTAGTATAGCCTGTAACGTGAATTATAAATGGTGAGCGAAAGTTTATATTTGGTGAGCGAAAGTCTATATTTAGAAAGCACCGTGTTACTGCGGTCAATCTAACAGCTAGGCTATTTAGGGAAGTGCCATTCGTCGCCCTGTTTGTGTTTTAAAGTCAGTAAGTACATATAGGTAGCCTAGTTTAAAGCGCGGCTGTTATAGCCTACATCAACACGACAAATACGTGCAGGAACAGTCACACATAACGGTAGGGTTAGAATAGCCTACAGTATATGGTTTCCAAAGGCACACTCAACTGAGCCAATAATAGTGCATAATGAAGCTTTATATAATGTTAATGTTGCCAACTTTAGTGTATGAAAGTGAAACAGCAACCGTTGCCATGCGTTTTGTGCCTTATAGCCTATGACAAAACATAGGCTACGTCAGGTATTTAGTGTTCGAATTTCAATAACATTCATTCATTTAGTTCATTCATGTTTTTTGTACCACTCCCTGTACTCCTTGACATCACCCATTCATCTTTGATTTCTATAGTTAGAAATATGTTTTAAGCACATTGGTTTTTCCTTTGGTGTGCGCCTCTGTGTGTGTGTGTGTGTGTGTGTGTGTGTGTGTGTGTGTGTGGGTGGGTGGGTGCATGTTTAAGCTGGTGTGGGCACAGTGATGCTTTTGAGTAGGCTACTCATACTTTACACTGGCAGGTCCAACCAGGTTAGACAACTGAAGTGTTCAGCTGGAAGGAGGGGTGTGTCAGGAGGTGGCTGGGAATGTGCCACCGCATACACCACAGAAAAAAACACTTATGACTTGAATAACCACACATGCACATAACCAGTCACACTTACACATAGGTTCACTTTCGCAAGACATCATGATTAATGTAACTTAAATGTGTTTGATAACAATGCTTGTATGCAGAATGCACGCTTACAGACACAATTAGTCAGAGTTGTCTACACTCATTTATTCATTAAGTAATGGCAGTCCAGACAGTCAAGCCTTTTATCTCATTTTAGAATTTCCGATATTGCAGCATAGGGGCTGTAATAACGGAGTGGTTTGCAGATCCAGACTCCTGCTCAGTCATACCTACTGCCTTTGGATCGCGGCACTAATTTGTTTCAGATTGTTGATCAACAGTACGAGTTTATGGCCTGCGTATGTAATCAATCAATGCACAGATGCCTCTCGAGTGAGTTCCAGTACATGACCCTGAGGTTTTAACTTAGCCTTAAATCAGCAGCTGTGTGACCCAGGCTTTGCGCCAAGTCTTTCTTTCCCTGTAGAATGAGGTAATGTGTCTGTGTGTGTGTGTGTGTGCTTGTGTCTGTGTGTGTGTGTGTGTGTGTGTGTGTGTGCTTGTGTCTGTGTGTGTGTGTGTGTGTGTGTGTGTGTGTGTGTGTGTGTGTGTGTGCGTGTGATTAAAATCAGTGCACTGAACATGTGGGAGAGATACACTCCTTACCGAGGCTATGGTGCAAAATGTGCGGGTGCTATTCATCAAATGTCTGTTTTCTGAGGGAGTAGCTACGTTTTTTGGCTACACCACACATGTTCTGAGGTAATGCATGTGTCGTTTTCGTACACGCTTTATGTAGAACACTTTGAGCTCTTTTATGGACAGACCATGTATTTTTTAGGCCCACCACTTACAGTAATTACACATAGTTTGTTTGTGTCTATTAGCGGGATATTTGTATAGGGCAGAAACACAAACACAGCAGTGTTCAACAATGTTTGTTTGTGTGGTATGACAAGGTGGTTCAGGAATATACACTTCTGAGTCAGTGCACAGACACACAGGGGTGCAGTGTGTTTTTTGTCTTTACTGAAGGCTTTGGTCTACCCAGACTGGGATGGTCATGTTCCCACTTATGGATGAATGGGGAAAAAACCCTGTCTCGTCATAGGGAAGAGGATTCATTCAGTTCCTCCCTTAGTGGGGAAAGAGAAGGATGGGATTCCATGACTAACAAAAATCCCCTCGGAGAAAGATTAATGTCCGGAGGACGTGCGGACACACCTCAAGGGAGTGTTGAGCTATCATATTTACCCATTTTATTCCACACCCTTTTCCTCCATACCCTTCTTTTCTACATGGACTTTTGACATCGACATTTCTCTTAAACGGGGTATTGGTTTATTCTGTTGCACCAGTCACAGTTGGTCAGTATGCAATAGGTAGAAAAAAGAAAATAGGTCAGGAATAATTGAAAACATTTCTGCCCTGGCAGAGGTATTTCTTTGAGTCTAATTAAGCTGCCTCTCGGGCACACATTACATGTTTGTGTATATGAAACTAACTGAACACAGCTCAGACCTCCAAAATATAATGTATCGTACAGAAATGCACACATTAGAACACCAACTACTGCATATGATAGTACTGAAAGTGCTTCCCTTAAAAGGACTGTTCTATGTTTAAAGAGCTATGTAAACAGCATTTATAATCTAGAACCTCTCTCCCACTCATTCCCCCTTCCCCTCTCTCCCAAAGTGCACACCGACACAGACTCACACACTCACACACACACACACACACACACATTTTATCATCAGCCTCTAACTAATTGCTTATGACCATGCATTCCTTTCTATTTTTGCCCTCCCATCCCAGCCCTCTTTACTATTGACCTCTGTCTCTCCCCTCCCTCTGTCTATGTCTATGTCTATCTATCCCTATTTCTCTCTCTCCCTCTCATTCTCTCTTTCTCTCTCACTTTCTCTTTCTCTGTCTCTCTGTTTGTCTCTCACTCTCTCCGTCACTCACTAACTCAATCTCTATTTAAAGTCATATATCTGTTTGTCATGACTATCCAGCATATTTGGACCTTGGCAGCTGGGACTTGGCCTGTTCCTCCAATAACATCGGGCACCATACGGACCTCAACGGACTGGACCGCCTGATCGTGAGAAGAGGCCAGGCGTTCACCATCAACCTCTGCCTGCGATCTGGAGAGTACGAGCCGGGCAAACACTCGCTCAGCCTCATCGCAGAGACAGGTGAGATCACCTGATCACTACAACATGAACATAATCATGACAATACATGTTTCGGTCACACTTTATACCGAAATGTTACGCAAACAGAACCTACCCTTTTCCACCTCATATCTTATTGTACATCTATTTATGTATGGTGTGTATACATGTGTATTTATTTGTCAGAAGCTGTTATTCAAAGTGACAGGAGTAGAGTGCAGTATACAGTGTGGTTATTTAGAATGTGGGATCTACTGTATAGCCATTGATCTTGGTTGCGCCTCAAGAGTTCACCTCACGGACAGGAAATCTTTCTGTTCCGCATTTTTGAAGCCTGTGTGAAGCGTAACACAGTAGAAACAGTTGACGAACTTGGAGACTCAGTTCGTAGATGTAGCCGGCAAAAGTTAAATAGCTGCAACGAACAGCGTTGACGCTCAAGGAATTCTTTAGTATTTGGAAACTCTGGGGTGCACAAAATAGCATATTCTGGGAAAATACATTACTGTAGAACTGACAGTTACAGAGCAGAAAGGGGTGAACCAGTTCCCTCTGTTTGCTTTTTTTTGGTTTGTGTTTATTTATTCTGCAAGCTATCTTGATCCCAGAATGTTTCTTGAGAATTGCTGAGATGCCGCGGTGTTCAAATGACTCAGGGGTCACCTCTACCCATGCTGCTAAAAAGAAGCAAATGGAAAACTGCCACAAGTGGCAAGAGTGGGAGCAGAAACAATAGAGTCAGTCTTATCGCTAAAGCCCATGCAAATAAACCGTGAAACAGTTGCATCCACTCCACATTTGCAAAGTTTAAAACACAGGATGAAGAGGACCTGACAGGAAACATGTGGCCTGTGGAAGATAAAGTGTTTACCAGAGCAGCCAGTAATGATAGCCGAGCAGTTGGCATGCTGTCAGCTGTAACAGCCTCCTGGGGGAGTCATACTGGGACAGGATCAAAGCAGGGCCTGAGTTTCACTAACGTTTTTTATATGAGTGGGCTTACATAAACTGTTGCATGTGGGCTCGGCTAATATATTTCCTTTGGGAGGTCATGGAAAAGAGAGGGCAGGAAGTAAGGGGTATTCAACACACCTCACACCCACATAGCCCTGCTCAGTCTTTGAGCCCCATGACCTTTGACCCGGTCACACCAGTCAAAGTGTGAATCCTTGCCAGCCATCCCTGGGTGGGACATAACAATGGTATTCTCAGCGGTGAGCTCGCATGCCTTTGCTAAGACTCTTGGCCTCTGCTAAAACAGAAGGTCGGCAGCATTCCCAGATCTTCAGTGGCCCTGGGCAGTCAGCCGTTCGTGCCGTCGTCTCTGTCCTCTCCGTCTCGAGCTGCGGTACATTCCAGAGTTGGTTGTGGAGGATAACAGCGAAAGCATGCAAGAATTATGTGGCTGCTTTTGGTGAGCGCTAGCTGCCTCATGATAACTATTATCTTTGAAACTCCAGCAGGAATTTGAGAGGAAGATGCAGCTACCTTAATACCTCTCTGTTCTTAGCCAGACAGTCCTGTATGGAGAAGCCATGGATTTCACTCTGTTTAGTCATGAGCATTATCAGAGGCTTGTTCTAAAACATAGCATGAAAGCAAAACAATTTAGACTTGTTTACATAAAGTAGCTGAAAATGTCCTGTATCACTGTGAGACTCAATGACTGGTGTCACATTCTTGTGTTCCCCACATTGCTTGCTCCCATGAGTACTTGGATCTAAATCTGTCTAAGGGAACGTTGTCGCAGAAAAAGCAGAATTGAGGAACACATCGGTTTCCCTTCCTCTTTTGCGCTTGTAGGACCTCAGCCGTCGGAGGAGTCATGCACCAGGGCCGTGTTCTGTGTGAGCGACGAGGCCGACGAGACGAGGTGGAGCGCCACAGTCAGCAGCCCCTCCTCCGGCTGGCTCGCCCTGACCATCAGCGCCGCGCCAGACGCACCGATCGGCCGCTACTCACTGACCCTGGATCAGTCTGGCTACAAAGTCAGCCTGGGCGAGTTCCTGATGCTCTTCAACCCCTGGTGTCCCAGTGAGTGACCATTGTGTACACACGCACACACACACACACACACACACACACACACACAAACACAGAGCTCACACCTGAAGTTTTTGTGTCTATGTGAATGGCAGGAGATGCCGTGTATATGGCTGATGAGGAGGCCCTCAAAGAATACGTGCTCTCTCAGGATGGGATTATTTTCAGGGGCAGCTACAAATACCCCATCGGCAGCGCCTGGGAATTTGGACAGGTGGGACACACACACACACACACACACACACACACACACACACACACACACACACACACACACACACACACACATGCAACACGTGCAAGCACACAAACATAGTCACACACACACATACCTTAACGGGTTGCTGCTAAGTCTTCTGAAACAGACATACCAGACTTATGAAACAATGTCTGCCTATCAGAGAAATGCTAATCTCCTAAAATCCTGTGATGACAGAGATATAGTGCCACAGAAGATACAGGCTGGTACCATTCCACATCATCCCCCCTTGTTAGGGAGGGAAGAAAGAAAAATGTATGTCTAAATGACTGCTTTGCAGTAAATTACAGCACATGATGAAATGCAGACTACAAGTGCCAAGGTTATGTGCAGTGCAAGTTCTTTCCAAAGTTACCTCCAAACAGTCTGAAGAAATGATCAAGAGTACACAGATTATTTTTCAGTCTGTTAATATTTACACAAAATACATACAGTAACATCTTTCAGCAAAATGTAACCACATTTTTAGAGATTTAATGCATGACTCCCTGCACCCCTGTGTATGCATTTCAGATGTATAATTTGTCTGTATCTGTTCTGTTCCTGTGTGATTGTGTATTGGTCAGTACGAGACAGGGATCCTGGACGCGTGTCTGAGGATATTGGAAGTGAATCCAAAGTGCTTGAGGAACCCACCAGAGGACTGTGCTGCAAGAAGCAACCCTGTGTATGTGACTAGGGTCATCAGTGCAATGGTAAGGTGGAGACACTGATCTACAGTAACAGGGCGTAAGAGATGATCCATACACATTTTTTTGCAGTGATGTTTCGAGCTTCACTGCTCTTCCTCTAACAATCCAAAAAAGAGCCATGGGGTTGGAAACATCACTCCCAAAAAAAAAAAAAAAAAACTAAAATCTCACTCACTGTTTTTCTTTCTGGAAACACTGATCTATGCCAATGCTAACTCTATGGTCCATGCACACGATTAGTGATTAGTGATACAATTGCTAGTGATATGATTAGTGATACAATTGCTGCATTTAAAACAAAATCTACACAGTGTAGTACGTAGATGAACATGCATCAGCCTGCCAGGCATTTGTGGTGCTTGTTCCATTATATTTTTCAGCACTACCATTTCAAACAGCTATGAAACACAGTCATTCTGTGCCATCTAGGATTTCTGCATTTGTATATTCTCCTTCCTTAGAATCCTTGTGTTCTACA
Organism: Alosa alosa; assembly: GCF_017589495.1. Classification (NCBI taxonomy): domain Eukaryota; kingdom Metazoa; phylum Chordata; class Actinopteri; order Clupeiformes; family Clupeidae; genus Alosa; species Alosa alosa. The sequence goes on from NC_063194.1 coordinate 13,559,641, forward strand.
TGTTTGTTCATTCATTAGCTCAATCATTCGGTCGGTCAGTCATTTAGATATTGGTGTTACTCGACCATTTTTCTTTGCTCAGCCACAGGAACACCAACTGTTCTCTCTAAACTCCAAGCCACTTCACCAGTTTATTAACTCAGCCCGTCCGCTCTCTGCTCCTCTGCTTCCAGGTGAACTCAAACGATCAGGATTATGGAGTGCTGACGGGGAAGTGGAAGGAGCCATTTGATGACGGCGTAAGCCCCATGTCCTGGAGGGGCAGCGTGGAGATCCTGCAGGATTGGCACCAGTCAGGTTGCAGGGCCGTGCGCTACGGCCAGTGCTGGGTGTTTGCCGCTGTGGCCTGCTCAGGTACGCTGATTACCTGAACAGTTTTCAGATTTGACTGATCTGGAGTTAGTCAGTGTTGGTGGGCTGCTCCGGTGGGTGACATGGAGTTAAATGTTGGGGTGATACTTTACTGGGGAAACCATGTGCTAAACATCACAGAGAGTTTCGCCATGATGCAGGATTTCATGAGCTAGAAATCTTGGCCCAAAAGTTTATGTGCAAGTCTTTCTTTTGTATTAGTTTTAAACTTGGCTCGAATTACATCTTGAAATCTGAAAGGACTATGTAACTATTTAGCTATTTTGTGTCAAATTCTAAGTTTATTCACACATCTTGATTTCACTAATGTAACTACACCTCTTTTATGGCCTCAACTTTAATATGCCGTTAATTAAAAGGACTGTGCCTTGTTCATAAAAATACGCCATGTGAGAGCTCTGTACTTCTTTAGTTGAATTATCCATAATCTTTCTGTCCTCTCCTGCAGTGGCCCGTGCTCTGGGCATTCCGTGCAGAGTCATCACCAACTACCTCTCTGCCCACGACACTAACCAAAACCTGGTGATCGAGCGCTACATAGACGAGAAGGGTCAGCCTATCAACCGCACAAGAGACAGCATATGGTCAGTACAAGCCCTGAAATGGACGTTAGGAAACACTTAGAATTAATGTACAGTAGAGGACAATAATACTTATTGTCTTTCCCTCATATGTATTTAGTCTGTCTAGCTCTTGCAGGCAGTTATAATGAAAATACATCCTATCACTTGTCATCCAGAACTGACTTATATTTATTGAGGTTTGATTTGAATATTGACATAATTGTGCACAGACATGTTCTAACCTCTTGGCAAGAGAAGTGGAAGAGAACATGTAATTTGCTTTGACAGCACTTGCCTCTTTGCAGTTGAGTCATGATTGAAGGAATGTTGAGGTGAAGATGATCCGTGTCTGTTTTCTTATCGCCATAGGAACTATCACTGCTGGGTGGAGTCCTGGATGAACCGGCCGGATCTCCCTGCTGGTTATGATGGATGGCAGGCCAGCGACTCCACACCGCAGGAGAGGAGTGAGAGTAAGAACACAATTTGTTTGTTTATTTGTTTGTTTCCATTTCAATTATTTACAATTTTATTCCTGCTTTTGTATACTTTTAATTAATTTCATACTTCTTTCTTTCAATATTATTAACATTAGCATTACCATTATTACCACTAGTATTGCTCTTATTCTACTTTAATTTATTAATTTTTACATTTTTACTTTGGCAATATTGTACACTGAAGAGTGAATTTAATTGAATTGTAAGAACACGCACCACATAAAACTCTTTGGTCATCTGTAATGTAGGTGCATGCTGGTTACATTTCATATTGCTTTTGGGATGTTATTAATAGGATTTTAATGAGAATGCTGCAAGAAGTAAGTCATGAAACAATCTCTCTCTCTCTCTCTCTCTCTCTTCCTCTGTGGCTGTGTTCTTCCATCAGATGTGTTTTGTTGTGGTCCAGTCCCTCTCAAGGCTATAAAAGAGGGTCAGCTGAACACGAAATATGATGCTCCATTCGTGTTTGCGGAGGTGAACGCTGACGTGAAGACTTTTATGAAGCGGCCCGATGGCACCACCAAGGAGGTCATCAGCTCGGCCTTTGTTGGCCAGCACATCTCCACCAAGAGCGTGGGCAGTGACCAAAGGGAGGACATCACACACCTGTATAAATACCCAGAGGGTAAGAGGAGCCTTTCCATATGACCAACTTTCCCCACTTACCTAGACTAACAAATACTAAAATTCAATGCAGTACAATAATATAGGCATGACAATTAAGGGTCAGATTATGCAACACAGTAAAGGTGACTGACTGGCTGTGGTGGTTGCAGGCATCAGTATTTGGCTTTGTCTTGTGGTATACTTACGGTATTTTATGGTATTTCCATTAGATGAAGGATACATTGTGCGCTTTGAAACATTGCATGCCTGCAAGTCCTAAGCATTTATTACTAGTCTGAAATGACAAGGCCAACCTCATCAATCTAAAATCAACAACTTTTATTATACATCAACCATCCTTTTTCACTTCCAACAAAATGTTCTTCGAGACTTCATGCCTCCATTACTAAATAGGAGGCAACAGTCCAGCCCACATCTTGAATGCAAACTTTCTCAGACCTCTGCAGCAGAAATAGCCAGTGTGTGGCCCAAACACTAATGACCATCACAATCCTGCAGTATTGAAGATAAATACAGTCTGCTGGACAGGACAAAAGAGGGTGTTCTGAAACTAATATGCACAGCACTCATGAAGAAGCAGACACACTCACATGTATAAGGATGGAATGATGTGTGGAGAGACAACACAACGATTCAGATGTGTGCTCAGCCATCTGGATTTGCCCTGCAGAACTACCAGGGTCATTAGTGAAAATGAAACATTTGTCACTCACTGTAATGCATCTTCCTCATCCATAGGGTCTGAGGAGGAAAGGGAGTCCTTCAAGAGAGCCGAGCACCTGATCAAACTCCAGCAGGACAAGGAGGTTGGCCTGGATGTCAAGATCAAGGTCAGTTCATCCATGAAGAAGGGCTGTGACTTTGACGTGTTCGCCGTGGTCAAGAACAAAACGGCGAGCGACAAGAAATGCCGCCTGGTCTTCGCCTCTCGCGCCGCTTCGTACAGCGGTATCCTGGGAAACGACTGTGGCTACAAGGACCTACTCAATGTGGAGCTTCCCCCTGAAGGAGGTAATTTTCAACAACTATGTTTACAGAAAAAAAGAGCTAATGTAATCAGAACAATCATAAACGCATGTGTTCGAATTAATGTGGATTTGTAAAAATGTTTAATCTACTTGTTAATTCATAGTATACTGTATGGACACTTTAATTCTATTGTTAGGACTGAGTCTAAATCTGAATTCCAGATGCAGGACTGAGTGTGTGTGTGTATACAGAAAGCTTGTGTTGAAATGATTTAAGCTGTGCATAGTTTATAGGTAATAGATATGCTGTATGTGTCTGTGTTTTCTCAGAGCGGTCAGTGCCCTTGCGGTTGAACTACAGTAAGTACTGCAACTCTCTGACTGAGGACAACCTGATCCGCCTGGTAGCTCTCCTTGTCGACCGAGGCAATGGCGACATGATCCTGGCTGTCAGAAACATCGTCCTGGAGAACCCCGAAATCAAGATCCGGGTATGAAAAATAGTCAAAAAGTTGTATTAATTGTTTTTCTAGAGCTTACAGTAGAATGTAAAGCAGATGAATGAAGGTGATACTTCAGAGGTCTTCAACAGTTTTCAGGTCAAGGACGCCTTGACTGACAGAGAAATGATAGATAGACCCCCAATATTAACCTACTTCGTATGTGTTGCTTATTAATCTGGGCCGGTAATAATGTATGCCATATTTAAAATGTAATAATGCTGATCTGTAATTATTGGCCAGTGTCAGTACCATTTAACCTACTACTACTACTACTACTACCTGCTAAAGCATGTGTAAGCATGTATTTCTGTGGATGTGACATTACTCTTCTAGTGCTGTTTGTGCTGCAGTTAATTAAGACAGAAGCGTTTTGAAAAGTGTTACCCAATTAACTCATGGTAGTCAGATAGAGAGGAGTAAAGCAAAAATCCCCAAAGAGAACAAATGGTTGATAGCGATGTGTAAAGAGATAACTGCATGTGGGTGCGGGTTTGTAGCTGCATGTCTTTGTTGGCACTCCTGTATTGCCGTTTTCCCCTTTATTACCCCTCCAGCAAACTGCATTCCAACATTGCTGACAATCACTCTCCATTTCCTCTGTAGAAAAGACTGAGTTTGGGCAGCAGATAAGAATCTGATACAAATGTGATAAGAACACTGAGGGAAATATTTTACACAGATATCCTAGAAACCCTTATGTGTACAGTATGTGATATCTATGTGTTCTTGTGTACAGTGTGTGTGTGTGTGTGTGGTGTGTGTGTGTGTGTGTGTGTGTGTGTGTGTGTGTGTAAAGCGGGTGAATGAAGTGTGTGTGTGTGTGTGTGCTTTGCAGTATGTGCTGTGGTTTCACCAGTGTGTGGGTTGTTGTTTACAGGTTCTAGGAGAGCCCAAGATGAACCGTAAACTGGCTGCAGAGATCACAGTGCACAACCCACTGCCTGTCCCCCTCACCGGCTGCTGCTTCAAGGTGGAGGGAGCCAACCTCACTGGAGGCAAAACCATCACAGAGAAGTGGGTTTGGGTGGATGGATGGGGTTATGGGTGGATAGGCACAGAGTTATTGTCATGGTATTGCTTTCTGACTGATTTCTGTTTATCAGCAGGCAATATAGGAAATGAGTTATCTCCTGATGTTAAACTGTAAAACATATGTGGCCCTTTTTTGGCATGTCTGGTAAAATCCTGATTCACAGATAAGGTTATAAAAGGTAAACCTCCCTACCCTTAACCTTTTGAAAAGAGACATCCGGCATCTTATCTCTTAATCAAACAGTGATTAGAGAGGGTGTTACAGCAACGCACTTTCTGGAAAGACAGAAGTTGTCAGCAGTAGCCCCGTCTGTCTCCTCGGGTCAAATTTATTTGTCTAGGACAGAATCTAAAACAAACACCGGGTATGATCCCACAAGTTCAGACAGTCCAAAGTAACCTGATATTTAGCAAAGAGTGGTTCTAGAGTCAGTACCCAGATGTTTGGCTTCAAGTGGTGTTATGTAACAAGAGACCAGAAAAGGAATGGAACTGTGGGTGCTTGGGGAGTCTGCAAGGGAGGGGTCGGGGTGAAAGCCAGGCAAAAAGATTTGTTTTTTTTGTACTAGCTTATCACACCATGTAATACGGAATGTTCGGTATCTGCCAAAACTGTCTGTCATTTGTAAGACTTGTACTCTCTGTTCCTAAAACTTTAGCCCTCTAGGCTGCAGTGGTCTGATATTGGAAACTAGTTTCTCACTGGTGGCTTAAACAAGCATCGATCACTACAGCACACCCTTCAGTTCTCCCATAAACAATCTGAGATAGAGCATGCGGCAGCTGTATTGTCAGATACTCTTATCATAAGGTTATTGGCCCTATCTCCCCAGCCTATACTGCGGTGCGGTCATGGTCACAAACCTCCTCTCTCATTATTAATGTGTGTTTATATATGAACACTCAAGAGCTAATGGCATCCGTGTAAACTCTTGACTGCTACCGGGGTCAGACATGACACAGGGGTTTTAAATATTTATTGTCTCACAGGCTGCCATCTACGGTGGAGGCAGGTCAGGAGGCCAAGGTCAAAGTGTACTTCACGCCAAGCCACTGGGGCCTGAGGAAGCTGGTGGTCGACTTCGACAGCGACAAGCTCTGCCACGTCCAGGGATACAGGAATGTGATCATCGGAAAGTAACTTGGCTCTCATCCAACCATCAATTATACAGGCACAGAAAAAACATTTAAAATAGAATATTATAAAAGAGAATATACACTAAAAGGGACAACATTGGAGAGAAGATAAAGATGAAAACATATTATAAATAGCCTTTGGTTTGAATGTAGTGTTAACAAATGTTTTGTAAGTCTTCAAATACCTTAACCTGTGGAGGATAATGTATTTGAAAGTCAGTCCTCTCACTAAATCTACTTTTGTACTTCATGTCTTGTACAATGTGTTCAAAGAACCACATTGACCAATTATATTTCAGTCAACATTCGTAAGTTTTCTAGTAGCCTATACTCTGCTTTGTCTTTCAGCATTAGAGAGGACAAAATGATCTCTGATCCACATATGTGAAAAGTATAACAGAAAAAGCAATGGAAATGTATCTAGTATTTGTCATGACTAATGAGAGATCTAATGAGATTTTTCTATGAATGCCATATTGTGTACGTATTTTTTATTAAAGAGATCTTGCAAATAACTGCTGTTTCATTTGAATTTGTATAAAGACTCTGGGGTAAGATGGATTTGCTTGGAGAGAATGAATGCCTGCCTGTAGATGGCGCTCATATCTCATTTTATTGTTCTCCACTAAATTAAACTGTGTTGAACAAAAGATCAAACTAAACAGTGCCCAAATCACATACCCAATCTTTGAATCAACTTTTATTTGCTCCTTAAGAATTTAGTCTTTGTCTCAATTTGAATTTTCTGCTGCTGTGTTCTGCTGTCTGACTGCTGATTATCATTTCAATATGGTAGCAATTCTTTCATTAAGTGTTTCACATATTCTCACAGTGGGAGGAGTTTATGCAAAACACTATTCTTTGTTGATATATACTGTATGTTTTTACTGAGACAGCACCACATATTTATCTGCATATAGGCTACAGCATGGACTTCATACTTCATAAACTGATTTGTGTGTCTCTCTGCATATGTGGTGAGTAGTAATTACTTAGTATGTGAATGTGTTTATTCATAATTCATCCATGTGAAATTGATCAACTATTTCAGAAGGGTCCTCTAAGAACATGGATATAATTTATTGATTGAGATTTTTCAACATTTCTAAACAGGTGGGCTTTGTCAGACTCTGACTGAATCTGAGTCAGTGGTTCTTAAACCTGGAGACTCTCACAAACTGACCTGCACATACTCTGGGTTTAGCAGTGATCCAACCACTGCTTGGATCAGACAGGCCCCTGGAAAGGGCTTGGAATGGCTTTCTATAATATACACCACAACAATATATTATGCACAAACAATTCAGGGAAGATTCACCATCTCTAGAGACAACAGCAAGAAGCAGGTGTATCTGCAGATGAACAGCCTGAAGACCGAGGACACAGCTGTGTACTACTGTGCCAGACAGACACAGTGATGGAGGAGACATATGCCATGTACAAAAACACATCACATAGGAAGAGCACTGACACTTTATTAACACAATCATTTTTATCATTATTGATATAATTATTGTTATTTTGTACATAGCATATTACTACAATAACCACCACAAGTACCACAAGATGAAACAAAAGGAAACCGAACATGCAAGTTATTCCTAGGTAATAGAGATCTTGCTTTAAAGATACAGTATATGCTACTTATTGTACAGAATGCATCAGTTCACATCTGCTACACTTCATTGAGGAAGGTCTTTTTCTTTTTCAATGTGTCTTTTTCTCAAAACAATATCTGTGATGAGATCAGACTGCTTCAAGAGACCAGGAGAGATGGTGAACATCTCCGTTAGCAAAAGCAAAGGAGTTACAATGGCAAGCTGGATACAATGGATCAGACAAAGACCAGGAGGATTCCTGGAGTGGAAATGCATGTTGAATGAATGAATCAGGCAGAGTCTCTGAAACGCCAGCTCACTCTCACTGAGGGCAGATCCATCAGCACACAATACTTAGAGGCCAAGAGTCTGAGAAGAGAAGGGAATTACACTCGCTTGAACATACTCAGTTAAAGTGGTAATGCAACCATAACAAATCCAACATGCATGTTACTGTGAGTCCTCTTATTTAGTTTTTATATTCGGAAGTTATGTTTTTAACTATTTTCAGCATGAAAGGAAGCACTGCATGATCCTATCAAATCATGTTACATCATTGAATACTCCACTGACATTATATTTTCCTTTGAATAATCATGGATTGCAAATCACATAAAGGTTGATCACACATTATATAATGGTATTCAAAGGTGAGTATAACAACTCATGGAGATGTTCACATGTTTATAGGAACTACTATAATGCCTTATAAGATACAAAATTATGTTTTCTATTGTTTATTTTGATTTGTGTTCGTTCATCTTCCACCCACAAAAATAGTTCTAATCTTTAGCCTTTTCATTTACCATTGCCAAGCAACATAACTTTAAACTTTAAAACGGCAGTAGTTCTGTATTAACAAATAAGTTCAGAGTTCAATGCCCTTTTATTTTGTAAAACTTAGCATGAAATAATCACTAATAAATCTAAAAACTCAGGTTTTGTGGAGGTTTTGAATGGAACATTTGTTTTGGATAATTCAATGCAATATGCGGAGGGATTACTAGCAGTAAAAAGTCTTAAGTGGTGTTGTGCTGGGATATTGCCTCTCGTGATGATTCATGGACTGCCTCTCATCCAATCAGAAATTAATAAATAGTCAGACCGAATCTAACTGTTGCATAACAGAATAGGAAAATTATACAATGTTACATTGTTAAAATGTTAAAAAATTTTACATTTCATATCCCAATTCGTAGTAAAACACATTCCCACTGGTCTGTTCAGTCAAAGGTGCTATGTGACATTATTAGGTTAAACCGTCCAAAAATGACCTAATGAAAGTGTCGAACCAACTGTTTTCACATAATGTCAAAAAGGCCTAAACTACAGATTGTCCAGATATCCCCCATGCAAACTAACTAGCGTCTGGCTGGCTCTTATATCACATTCTAACACGTAAGGTGGTTGTATTAAATATAATGCACATGAATGCATAAGTGCTGTACGGCTGTGTTCAAGACAACTCGAAACCCAGTTTTACGCATACTGTAGTTATTTTAAAGAAGACTGGTACCTCTGTTGCTGATGTCACTAGAGGGTAGCAAAGCTCCCCACCACTCCTGGGCCCTGCAGAAGCATGTCTCCCACATCTCTGATTCTGTTACTAACAGCTGCATCCTGTGGGTCTGCTGGATGTGTAGAAAGGTAAAGTTTTTTTTTACTTCCTAATGACAATGACAACTTCTGAGCACTCTCAAGGACTCAACTCCGGACTCTCTGGTGCAAATATTTCAATTTGCAAATCTTTCCACACTGACACATACATGGTGATTCATGATGGTTCATAGTTTAGGTTTATTAACCTGTCACAGATTGACAGGTTATTCTTTTGTCCAGGAGTGGGGTACTTGGGGATCAAAGAAAGATAGACAGAAGAAGGGAACTTTTTGTTTTGGTTATTTGAAGAATTTTACAATTCAGAAGTCTTCAATTATGAGTAGAAACACACCAAAAGGAAATGTATTAAGAATGATAAACCATAGAACAGAACGTAGTCAGTGAAAACACATTATAGATATTGTCCAATGAAAACAAAAATGCAAAAGTACTTAAAGCAAGACCACCAGTGCATGTGCAAATTGTATTGCAGTGTGAAAGAGGAAGTTATGCAAAGTAGCTACATCATTGCTACTTAATGATACATTTCATAACCTACAGTACTCATTTACTTCAGTACTAGGTACACATTTCAGTGCAAGAATGAGAATACAGGCCATTAACCTGTTCACTAATTTTATTTTAATGCTGGTAGTCATACAAGGTACAGTAAAGCATACTATGCTTTAGAGGTTAGCACAATAACATTATAGTAAAACCTGTTTATATTGTTTGTACTTAATCAAAACAATTTATTATAATGTATCATTTTTCCAAGGTATTGTCTGTGATGAGATCAGACTGGATCAGTCTCCTGCTCAGGTGAAGAGACCAGGAGAGACAGTTAAGATCTCCTGTAAAATATCTGGATTCACAATGACAAGCTACTGGATACACTGGATCAGACAGAAACCTGGAGGACCCCTGGAGTGGATTGGGCAAAGAAATGGTGGCACTGTGTATCAGGCAGAGTCTCTGAAAAGCCATTTCACCCTGACTGAGGACAGATCCATCAGCACACAGTTCTTAGAGGCCAAGAGTCTGAGAGCAGAGGACACTGCTGTTTACTACTGCGCTCGACAGGCACAGTGACTGAAGGTGGTGAAGCAGCTGTACAAAAACCAAAGCATCTGACCTGGCCTGATAAACAGTGATGCAATGGATGTAAATATAACTGTTTGGAAGTTACATTTTCAATCTATTACAGTTTGATAGTAAGCCCTAATGAACCTGTCAAATTCACAGTCCTACTTATTTTTGTCTCAATATGGCCACTCTATTAGAGATACAGTATTTTCTCAGTAGAGTCTACAGTATGCTCCAGTAGAGTCTATATTCTAATACATTATTCAAATCTATCACCCGGAGAGAAAAAAATACTCTTTTCTGATTGGCTGTTGGGGTGGCTATTCATTCTAAATAACGGGACACCTATGAAGTAGATCCTGTAAAAAAAGGTTTAATCACCGTTCCATACTAATGCTCATGAATGCTAACTATAACAACCATAGTAGGATGACAGTTGCCTTCCTTGGAGGAAGGATTACACATATTTATTTTGATCCAAAGGAACTTAAAGTACAACACAATATACATTTCCATCAGTAGGTCTATAGAAGCTTCGTGGATGATGAACCCATTATATTAGTGTTGCTGGTTTGCCATTCCTTGATGCCTGTCCTAAACACAATACATAAATGAATTAATTAAAAATAACTGTCTGATTACATTGAGACTTGTGGAGAATAACTGGGGTAAATTTAAAGAAAAATATTTTTATACAAAAAAAGTATTTAATTCAGTTAAGCCACAAAGGCACATAACTTCTGCAGTACATCAAAACATGACTAGTAAATAATCTAAGTTCACAATAGGTAAAGAATATGCACTAGACAGGATACTTTTTGAAGAGGAACTTAATAACTTACTGTTATACAAAAGCAAATTAAATAATTAATTAATTTACTCTTCTAAACATAGGTGGAGTACACAAGCTTCCCTCTGCTTTTATTATATTATTTAGTCTTCTCCTGGAAGGAGGAGGAGCTTATGCAAATATACAGATTCATATGTTCATATGACATATGTTCATGCTTCTTACCTGTATGTATGAAACTCTGGACATTAGACAGTTTCAGCCCTGAAACATGTATCTCATAATCCAATTCTTTCTTGTAGCTTTCTGGGTTCTGGGTGAGTATCAGAGTGTTTACAAAAAAAATATCACTTTAATTTTCGGGGGTTACCAGATTTTCAGCATCATGTGTTTCTAACAGGTGGACTCTGTCAGAAATTGACTGAGTCGGCGGGAGCTGTCGTTAAACCTGGTGGATCTCATAAACTGACCTGCACAGCCTCTGGATTGGATGTCAGTGGCTATTATATGGCTTAGAACAGACAGGCTCCTGGGTTGCAAGCATACAGCAGCTATATATATTACTCACAAATGGTTCAAGTGATGCAAAAGTACTTGCCAGAGACCTGGAGGAGATTCAAGGAGTGTACTAAAAATACATCAATGTAGAATATGCTATACAACATATTCAAAAATAAGACATGCAATATGTCCTGTGTGCATCAATTACAGTCTGATTCGGAGCAGTCACAACACAGGACAAGATCAGACTGTGGTGAGTAGTAAAAACAACTAAAAAATGACTGGAGCTCCATCCTCCAGAACTGGCACAACTCATGAATTAGGAATCAGAGGTGTGTCTACTGTCTGTACATTGTGTCGATGTTGTCTTTTGTATATTATGTAAATATTTGTCTGGATTGTTAGAGAGTCACCAACTGCCAAATCTAAAGTGTGTTCAAACATATTTGCCCATTAAAATGCTATTCTGAATCGGATTCCCTTACCACCACACATAATCATGCAAACACTGCAAATTTGTCAAGCTCTGCTTGACATAATATTACTGGATTGTATATGTTTTTTGAATTAATAGATCAATCATTGTTAGTTTAATTTTGATTCAAAATAATGGAAATTCAGAAATCTTGGGACAAATGTTTAATAGATTATTATTTTTTTCATAGGCCTTAAATGAATGAACCTGACAAAGTGGTTTGCAAAAGGAACTTATGTGTACATTCATTTTTGGCCTCTAGAGCTCGTATGAGCTCTACTCCCACAGCACTCTGTAGCACTTTATAGAATGTTTATATTCCTCTATAACGGTGGCGAGCCCTAGGTACTGCAATTCAGGCGCCAGACAGGTCTAAAATCCTGCCACTTAACTGGGGTCAACACCGCCAGCAATAAATCGTAACAAAATAGAAATAATAAAGATTCACGAGTCACGAGTACGGTTCAATTTTCCACGGTCTTTGTTTTTAGAAAAAGTTCAACACAAAAATGTCCATCAAAACAGTATGCGCAAGACATGTCGTTGCCCTTTCAAATAGTTACACAACTGCCACATGATAACCCATTTGTAACTCAGCGTAACCGTAACCACTCCATACCATGAAAACGAGCCATATTTCATTTAATTTAGCTCTCAAAAGTAGAATGGTGTTTTATTTCATTATCATGGACTAGAGTCGACTCAGTTTAACAGCAAGAATTACAACCAGAGGCGATTCTAGAGTCTGTGCAAAAATTCCTTGGGGGCCCTACCGACCAGTGTTCATCACCATTACTGTATGTTAGGCTATAAATAATCTGACACCGACGAAAAATTTAAGAAATAAAACCTTTTTTTATTCCAAATGTTCCAAACATGAAAAACCTTGTTATTTTCAAAATATAAATGTAAAAGAATAAAAAAGTTAATGAATAACTAAAAATTACTTTAAAACTCCAATATAAACTTTGTCCAAAATATAAATTTATAAATATATTTTTTATTGGGGTCCTATACCCAAAATTAGTGATTAATTTATCTTGATGCACTCTATTTTATCTCCCATTTCAATATTGTGAATAGTAAATGAGGGCACTACAACACTAGGCACTAGTTTAGCCTACTATACTGTAAGTCTGGCATTGATGGAAAGAAAATGTTGCCTGGTTTCACAAATGTAAATGTAGCGGACGGGACCTACGTCCGCTTAGTAGGGGTAAAGCACTCTTCCCTGAATGGCTGGAGATCAGAGGATCTAAGTCCCTAACCCCCAGGCCTATTAGTCTCTGGTCTACCCTGCCCGCTCAACAAAGCACAATGGCTCAGGCTTTAGGATTTGGACCTGTCACGGTGGGGACCTAAAGTGCAGGATATCAGTAGCCTGTGTCAGTGTGTGTGACTTAACCTGTATTCCCCCTAACTACTGTACCTTACAGACAGAGGATGAGACTCCCCTACTTCAGGAAAGATGGAGAAAACGTAATAAAAGCAACAGTGTAAAAGTTGAAAAAGGAGTGGTTATTTATTATTCTAAGTACCAGTATCCTAATACTGATTAAAATAAAAAAGTAAAGAAAATATATGTATTTATGAATCAAATGTAAACTGTATAGGAATGGTTTCCCTATCAACTTGTAACCACATGAAATGTTCAAAACTTTGTATTATCCACCTCACCAGAGTGGCTCAATAACACGTAACACCATCAGCATGTATCTAAATACACTGCACAGATAAACCTCATATGTAACACAGTAACCTGAAACAGTAGCCTTCAGGTCAATTCTAACCTCAGAAACAGTTTCACAATGATTTTCACAATACTGTAACAAACTGCAAGGTTGTCTCAGAATGGTTTTTATTGGTTACGCACCAAAACACACAAACGTCATTAAACAGGCAACACAAGGGAGGTCAATTAAACAAGCACGATACACAAACAGGGTAGTCACATACAATACACGGGGTAAACACATGAGGTACAACATAAAGAAAGACTATACCAGCTAACACATACATGACAAGGTAAACGCCATTACTCATACTAAAACCAACATCAACATTACACACACACACATACACTGCACAGCATTACGGGAGTTCAGTCATGAACCAGCTAGGCTCAGTTCACTACACAGCCCCCTGAGACTTAGTCTATGTCCCTTTGACTCAAGTCTTACCCTACGTCAGTCCATGAGCCTGGCTGGGGACGGCGGCTGGCGTTGTGGGGGCCCGCTGTCGTGGGGCGGTGACTTCCGGGGACGGCTGCACGGTGTTAGAGCCACAACTCCATTGTCACCAAGGTCCACAGAATCAGTGTCCAAGTCTCCACGACCCTCAGCTGAGGCCAGGGGTCGATACGGGCCAGTCGATCCGCGGTGGAGAGCCACAACTCTCCGGCGGCAATCAGTCTCACACGATAGACCACATCAGACAGCTTCTCTAAGACATCGCACGGCCCGACCCACTGGCTAGTGAGTTTCGGGGAAATGCCTTTCTTTCTCTCCGGGCAGTACACCCAAACTTTATCGCCGGTCTGGAACTCCTGGCCGCGACAGCGCGTATCGTAAGCTCGCTTTTGACGTATTCCAGCTTCACTCATAGCCTGCCTGGCCAACTCGTGTACTCCTTTCAGTCTCTCGCGTAGCTGCTTGTAGTATTCCAGCCCTGGCTTACCTCCAATCTCCGCTTCCGGAGGCGAACCGAACACCAAGTCCACCGGCGTGCGTAGCTCTCGCCCGAACATCAGAGCTGCCGGTGTGCATTTCGTTGACTCTTGCACCGCTGTGCGATATGCCCAGAGCACCAGGGGCAAGTGTAAGTCCCAGTCCTTTTGTCGGCAGTCGGCCAATATGGCCAGCTGCACTGCTAGCGTCCGGTTAAACCGTTCGACCAGCCCGTTGCTTTGTGGATGCAGAGGTGTCGTTCTCGTTTTCCGGATGCCCATGCGCTGGCAAACCTCAGCAAACACCTCCGCCTCGAAATTCCGCCCTTGGTCGCTGTGGAGCTCTTCCGGTGCCCCGAACCGGCAGAACATCTCAGTGACCAGTCTGTCCGCTGTCGTGTGGGCGCTCTGATCTGGCACTGCATACGCCTCCGGCCACTTAGTGAAATAGTCCATAGCTACGAGCACGTAGCGATTTCCCCGCTCTGTGACTGGCAGTGGGCCCATGATATCGACGGCTACCCGCTCCATGGGAGCCCCGACTGCGTATTGCTGCAGCGGAGCGTGCGAGCGTCGCGTGGGGCCCTTCTTCGCTGTGCAGGCGTCACAGCAGTGAACATGCAGTTCAACGTCCAGCCTGCATCCCGGCCAAAAGAAGTGGCTTCTCAGCCGACAAAGAGTTTTTGCAATGCCGAAATGAGCCGCCCACACTGCCCCATGTACCTGTTCCAGTACACGGGCTCGTAATCCAGCAGGAACCAGCAACTGGAAAATGTCAGATTGTCTATCGGGAGCTCGCCAGTGTCTATACAACAGTCCTTGACGTGCTACTATTCCCGGCCACTGTGAATAAATCGCTTTGGTCTCTGGATCGTGTGCTGATCGTCCAGTCCATGGCGGTCGCTGACGGCCGATCCATGACCACACTTTCGGCCGAAAGTGTGGCGTCCTCGATTGCGCCTTCGGATCTCCTCCCTTGACATCACGTCCACCGGCGACTGCGTGTGGCCCCAGCTGCCGCTCTGCAGTGCTGTGTTGTGGCGTTGGGCTGCGGTGCGTTGTCTCCGGTCTCTCGATCACTGTAGCTGGTAGTGGAAGGCGGCGAGACGACCTCGGGGTGCAGCTGGCGAGCGTTGACTCTCTCGCTGGCGTGAAGCTGGCGGCGGTGGCTCTCTCTTGATGGCTTGGCGCTGGCGGCGTTGAGTCTCGCTGGCGTGCTGCTGACGGCGTTGGCTCCCTCACTGGCGTGCTGTTGGCGAGCGTTGACCCTCTCGTTGGCGCGACGCTGGCGAGCGTTGAAAACAGCGATTCTCTCTCTCTGCCAGCGGTGATGCAGCCTGTAGCCAACGAGTGGGCTCCGGGTGGGCCGTGGCCAGGCTCCTCTCCTCCCTCCGGTGGCAGTGCTGGCACTGGTCTGCTGCACATGGACGCCTGGACAGGGCGTCCGCGTTGCCGTGAAGGCGACCCGCCCGGTGTCGAATCTCCATGTCGTAGTGCTGGAGCGCCTCCAACCAGCGAGCCAGCTGGCCCTCTGGTTCTTTGAAGTTCAGCAGCCAGGTGAGCGACGCGTGGTCCGTTCTTAGCAGGAACCGTAGAGGTAGGTTCGGAAATTGCGCACTGCCACCACCACAGCCAACAGTTCTCTGCGGGTCACGCAGTAATTCTTTTCCGCTCGGTCCAGTGGCGGCTGAAGTATCGACCACTTGCCCGCCCTGCTCGCCTGCTTGTGAGGACGGGGCCGGCGCCCCACGCCGCTGGCGTCGGTGTCCAGGATAAACGGCAGTCGAGGGTCAGGGAAAGCGAGCACTGGGGCCTCACATAGCGCCCTCCGCAGCCGCCGGAATGCCACGTCGCACTCCCGTGTCCACTCAAAGAGCTGGCCTTTGTGCGTCAATCGATGCAGTGGGCTGGCGACTGTAGCAAAGTCCCGAATGAAGCGCCGGTAATATGACGCCAGGCCCAGGAAGCTCCGCAGCTCAGCACCGTCGCGTGGAACAGGCCAACGTCTCACTGTCTCCACCTTAGCTGGGTCGGTGGCCACTCCGGCAGCCCCCACGACATGGCCCAGGAACCCGGTTTGGCTCCAGAACAGGTGGCACTTTTTCGGGTTCAGTTTGAGCCCAGCACCTCGTATGGCGTCGAACACCTTCTCCAGATGTCCTATGGCACCGGTGAAGTCCGTTGCATAACACAGGATGTCGTCCAGGTAAACCACACAGCATGTTCATGGAATGCCCGCCAGGACACGCTCCATCAGCCGCTCGAAGTTCGCTGGCCCGTTGCATAGGCCGAATGGAAGTACCCGGAACTGCCACAGCCCTTGCTTGCCCAGTTTGCGATGGTGAACGCTGTCTTCGGCCAAGCTTCCGGGGCTAGCTCAATCTGCCAGTAGCCACTGCGCAAGTCCAGCGAGCTAAACCAGCAGGAGCCAGCGTGTAGGAGTCTTTCCAGGTTACCTGGTTGAGGCGCCTGTAGTCAACACAGAACCGCCACGAGCCGTCCTTCTTCCGGACGAGTACAGCTGGCGCAGCCCAGGGACTACTGCTTGGCTCTATTACTCCTGCCGCGGCCATCTCCTTTATCTTTTCTTCAGCTGCTTGTTGTTTGGCGAAAGGTAAGCGATGAGGTTGAAGTCGGATGGGCCGGGCATATCCGGAGTCGATATCGTGTTGGACCAGGCTCGTTCGGGTGCAGTCCTCATCTCTTGGCGGCCGAAGATGTCGATTAATGCGCTGCTAGTAGCCTCCGCACCTGGCTACCCTGTGCTTCACTCAGCCCCTCACAGCTACGAGTGCAGAGTTCATTTACGGCTTGCTTTGTCTCTACAGAGGGCCGCGCTCTCTGAGCGGAGAGTGGTGTTTGCTCAACCCGCTCCCTTGGCTCCTCTCTAGTGGGCATGAGCTGAGCAGTGGCGGACTCAGCAAGCGGACCTGGATGAGGCCTGTTGTTTTCGCGGGCTTGAGTTTCGCGGCTTGTGTGGGGAGGGGCGGAGACTCAGCAAGCGGACCTGGATGAGACCTGTTGTTTTCGCGGGCTTGTGTGGGGAGGAGTCTTGGATGGCGAGCACTCTTTGCGAGTTTGCTTTCTGCGGGCTTGTGTGGAACGAGTTAGAGGGTTCTTCGTCGCGCCAGCTCTCCGCACTTCGTGCTCTGTCTTCCCCGCCATGTGCAACACTACGCTGCTCGTCCCTAAGTGTAGTGTGAACCGGGAAATGTCCACCACAGCCCCCCATTTCTCTAGCACGTCTAGGCCGAGAATGCAATCATCCTGAATGCTAGCCAACCAAAGCCGGCGGCTCACCGTCTCACCGTTGATGCACACGCACACCACTTTTTGTTACACTTTTTGTTTTTACATACAGTTCCGCTCGCTCTCCGGTAACTGTTGTGATGCGCGTTTTTGTCTTTTCCCAGCCTCTGGGTCTGGCTACCAGCGTGCCGGGTAAGAGACCAGGACGCACAAGCGAGATGGTGGAGCCAGTATCGATCAAGGCGCGACACCGAGTCCCATCTAGCGTGCAGTCCACATACAGTCCTCTGGTTTGGCCGAGCCGGCCCAGCCGTATGCAATCCATAGCCCCTCCCACCGTGCCTCCTTCTTCTAGTAACTGGGGCGCGAGCGTGAGGGGTGTCGGGGCTGGGCAGTACCACGCGATGTGTCCCGGCTCGCCACACCGGTGGCATCTGTCTCCGCTGGCCGGCCTCTTCCACTCGCGTGGGCGGCGTTGTGGTGGCTGTGCCGTGGTCTGCCGCGTCACCTCCAGTTTCTCCCTGTCTTCCTCCATCGATGTCTGGCGTACGCAATGCCTCGACTCTGTTGTGCGGAAGATATTTTCCACCCGTTCGGCCTCCGCAAGGGCCGCGGACAGCGAGCTGGGGGCGCTCAGGCGAAGGTGTTCTTTTAGCCGCTCTGGGTGGATGCCTCGCACGAACGCTTCCAGTGCCATATCTTCGTGTAGACCCTGGCTGTATGTTGGGTAGCCCCGCCGGGCATACAGCTGCAGGTCAGCCGCGAACTTGCCCAGTCTCTCGTCTTTGTGCCGCCGTCTGGAAGCGAGTTGTTCTCTGGCATCGCTGATGAAGATTCTCTGGCCGAATCGTCGTTGCAGAGCTGCTTCGATTGCGGTCCAGCTTACTTGCTCCGCCCGGTGGCAGGTCTTCTAATACTTGTGCGCTTCCCCTCCAAAGCCAACGCCACCTGTACGCCCGTTCTCTCTGCCGACCAGCCATTCAGCTCGGCTGCCAGCCGGACCTGTACCAGGTATGTCGCCAGCGGCCTTTCGCCATTGTAGTGGGGCAACTTTACGCTGGGGCGCCCTTCTACCGCCGCCATCGCACCGGGGACCGGCCGGTTTCCATCGCTCCCGTGTGGAGCGGGTTCAAGTGGCGGGATGCTGCCATCAGCCCGGTTCGTTTCCTCATGTGGCCGGGGGCGGGTCTCTTCGTCACGGTCGCGCTGCAGGCTGGCTCCGTCTGCTGGGCCCAGCAGGTGGCCATGGGCGAGCGCGCTGTCGAAGAGCCGTCTTGGCAGGAAACTCATCATCGCCAGGGCATCAGTTGCAGCTTTCTCCTCCCGTCCAGTAGGGGTTGCTATCCCACTTCTGACACCAATGTAACAAACTGCAAGGTTGTCTCAGAATGGTTTTTATTGGTTACGCACCAAAACACACGAACGTCATTAAACAGGCAACACAAGGGAGGTCAATTAAACAAGCACGATACACAAACAGGGTAGTCACATACAATACACGGGGTAAACACATGAGGTACAACATAACTATACCTACAAGACTATACCAGCTAACACATACATGACAAGGTAAACGCCATTACTCATACTAAAACCAACATCAACATTACACACACACACATACACTGCACAGCATTATGGGAGTTCAGTCATTTCCTTCACGAGCGCATTGCATTCCATTGACAATGGTGGAGTCATGTGTGGCAGGGAAGCCTTTTACTCACCAACCGCACCGTGTATCACGCGTGAGAGAGGGAGGGAAAGGGAGAGAGAGCGGGTGAGATGAGCCACAGACACGTCCCAGGCTGTAGCAGTGAACTCGCTGGTTGTCTTCCTTCTCTTGCGTGACAAACCTCCAACGTTGGCGACAAACTAATAGTATAGCTGAATAATCAACACTTTTCACTAACTAGCGAGAACGTTTGCCTCGCACTATGCGAACTATACTTGTTAATGAAGTGACAACGGATGAATCTTCAGAGCTGATGGCGTCTTCCGCTCTTACACAGGCCACTCAAACCGTAACTCTTCCGTAGCTCAGACTAAAACATGTAGCACATGCAATAACTAAGAGCTACACTGTTATTTACTAAATTATAATACCGAAATCTCTGTCAGCATGGGACCTCTTTGGACGCCGCCATCTTCTCTGTTGCTGAACGCCAACTCTCTCTAGTTCCGCCCTCTCCTCTCCTCTCATTCGCCAGTGCACCAGCATGCAAGTCATTGATTGGCTGAGCCTATGTCCAAGTTCCTGTGTGTGGTTGGGTGAGAATAGTTTGAGGGATTTCTCCATGTTAAAGTAGGGCTACATATCAAGAAATATGTGCACACTCTAGGTGTACACCTACATTCCCCCCTTTCAAACTCTGCCACATCATAGACTTCACTGTTTGAGTCCCTTGCTAAACCACAGTGCATTTGTTTTTTTACAATGTAACATCAATACATCAAGAACAGAAGTAGCCTACACATGCATTCATTTCTTTTAGACTTAGTATTAGCATTAGTGTAAAACAAAATCACATAACACAACAAAACATAACAAAGGAAAAGGAGCTCACTTCAGAACATACCCCTCCCGATATCTAACAGGTAACTGACCCCTAGAGGCTCTCCCAATTTCATGATCAGATACCTCCCCCAGGCTACCACCCAAGACTGCCTCTGGCTCGACATCCCGCAGCTCCCCTTGACTAGCCCCCATACTCTCGCCTGGTGTTGGTGCATTGTGAAGGGTGCGAGGAATGCAAACTAACCCTACAGAGTCAGTGTCTGAACCAGATACGGCTCTCTTGCGCCTGGGAGCAATGCTTCATCTGATTTCGGTGCACTACTTTTGACGGCCCCCCAGTTTCGGGCCTGACTGTGAAGACCGGTAAGTCAGGGTTGTTCTGTTTGACAACTAAATACGGTTCTGACTCCCACTTGTCCTGGATCTTGTTCCTTCGCCTTGGTTGATGATTCCTTAGCAGTACTCGATCACCCGATCTGACAAGTGCAGCGCGTGACTTCCGGTCGTAGAGCCGTTTGCGTCGCCGTGACGCATCCTGAGCGGCGTCCCCAGCCGCCTCCGCTGCCACTTTCAGCCTCTCGTGGTGGTCGAGGACCCAATCATCGAGGTTGTCAATGTCACTGGTCTCTTCCCCCCAGAATGTCCTGAGGCAGTCGTGCATCTCGCCCGAAGAGGAGATAAAACGGGGAGTATCCCGTCGAGGAGTGAACATGACTGTTATAAGCCATCACAAGCTCAGGAAGATACTCCTTCCAATTGCGTTTCCTCTCAGGCGTCAAAGTTCTGAGCATATCATGCATCATTCTATTGAATCGCTCGCATTGAGCGTTGCCCTGGGGGTGATATGGGCTTGTACGACTCTTGGAGATGCCATAGATACGACAGAGTTCTTTAATGACGCTAGCTTCAAAGCTGCGCCCCTGATCAGAGTGAATCCTAGAGGGTCAGCCATAGTACACAAACCAGTGCTTGACGATGGCCCTGGCCGTGGTTTTAGCAGACTGGTCTTTCGTGGGTACAGCCATCGTAAACCGTGTGAACATGTCAGTCATGACTAACACATTCTCATAGCCACCCACAGACATCTCTAATCGGGTGTAATCCATGGCCAGTACCTCCAGAGGTGTGGTCACGTTAGTGCATGTCAATGGGGCTCGGATAGCTGGAAATACGTCTTTGGCAAGTGCACAACGCTTACAATGCTTCACCCACTCATGTACATCTCTGCTCATTGAAGGCCAGTAAAAACTGCGTGCCATACGGGCAAGTGTACCCTTCTGACTAAAATGACCCCCATGCTCATGCTCCATGCTGAACACATTTTTCCGCAGAGCCTCTGGTAATACCAACTGTCTCTAGGGTCACAAATGCTACGAAATAGGACACCCTGACGAATGCTCAGTCGATCCCATTGTGAGGCCAGTTTTTTTTGTTCTGGGGCCATTCCCTGTAACTGGTTCTTATTGGGCCGGGTGTTACATTTCGTTGCCCTTGCTATAGGGCCCACGACTGGATCCTCTGCCTGAAGTTGCTGAAGTTCCTCCCAGCTATATCCAGTAACCTTCGCTGTAACAGCAGCTTGTGAAGCCACCTGCACGCTAGGCTTTCTTGCATTTGTCTTCGGCCCAGGCCATAGACAGGCATGCACTTCCTCAGCCTGAATGACCAGAAAGTCTTTATCAGTGTCGCTTAGTGTTAATTTTGTCACCTATTTTTAATTTAGTCTTAGTCTTAGTCTTGTGACGAAATGTCCTTTTTAGTCTTTGTCATATTTAGTCATTCAAATATAATTTTTGTTAGTCAATTTTTAGTCAACTAAAAGTCTCGTCATTTTAGTCTAGTTTTAGTCAAAAGAAAACTAAAGCTATCTTACTCTTAGTCAGTTTTAGTCAAAACATTTTAGTCTTTTTTTATAACAAATTATTTCTGATTACAATTTTCTAACAATATTGTGTGTCCACAGGGCTACTTGACTGTTATAATTACTCATTCAGATTTTTTTGTCAGTCAGTACATGCACAGGTAAGTCGAGCTACAGTTATAGCTTCGGCTGGATTTAACCATAGACAGTAAAAGATTTGACTGGACCACTGTCATGATCTTCATAGACCAGTGTTTCACAAAGTGTGGTCCGGGGACCACTGGTGGTCCGCAAGCTATCCCAAGTGGTCCACGAGCAGACGTGGTAAAATATAATATAGATGAGTTGTTTGCAATATTGACTAGCCTACAGGAAAGCTGCTGCGCATGAACCATGAACTCATACGGAATATTTTGAAAAGGTACCAGCTATTCTGTCTTCTCATTTTGTAGACGAAAATGGAAGAGAAATTTTATCTTAGTTTTTATTTCATGCAAAAACGTTTTTTAGTCTCTAGATTTTTTTCAGTCAACAATAATGCATCTTAAGATAGTCTTAGTCAGTGTTTCAGGACATTAGTGCAGTCTCGTCATC
The DNA here is from genome assembly GCF_017589495.1 of Alosa alosa. Taxonomy (NCBI): domain Eukaryota; kingdom Metazoa; phylum Chordata; class Actinopteri; order Clupeiformes; family Clupeidae; genus Alosa; species Alosa alosa. The sequence continues at coordinate 13,582,279 of NC_063194.1, forward strand.
GTCTGGTCTTAGTCATGGAAAAAAAGGTTGTTGACGAACATTTTTCCTCTCGTCTCGTCTGACGAAATTAACACTAGTGTCGCTGACCTCAGGCTCATGTGTTCGAGGGAGCCGCGACAGCACGTCCGCATTTGTGTTCTCCCTCCCCGGCTTGTAATGCACTTCAAAATCGTACTCTGCTAACTGGGCGACCCACCTCTGCTCCACCGCCCTGAGGTTAGCCGTTTCAAGATATCGCAGAGGATTATGATCAGTCACCACAACAAATCTAGAGTACATTAAGAAGTCCCGGAACTTTTCTGTTACTCCCCATTTGAGGGCTAGTAACTCGAGCTTAAATGCACTATAGTTTTTGTCATTCCGCTCAGAACCCCGGAGACCTCGACTAGCAAAGGCGACAACACGCTCCACCCCTTCTTGCCACTGGCTGAGCACTGCCCCCAACCCAAGAAGGCTCTCATCGGTGGTAAGGGTGAAGGGGACTGAAAAGTCGGGGTACGCAAGTACCGGAGATGACATAGGTGCTCCCTTAGCTTATCAAAGGCCTCTTGACACTCTCTACTCCACACAAAGGGAACAGACTGGCCTCCACTCTCTTTCTTGCCCTTTCCCATTAAAGAATGTAACGGCTTTGCTAACTGGGCGAAGTTTGGGACGAAACGCCTGTAATATGACATAAACCCCACCACTTGCCGCACATCTTTTGTACTCCTGGGCACCGGCCAATCACGGAGTGCTTTGACCTTTTCCATGTCCACTTGAACACCCTCCACAGAAACAATATGGCCCAAGAATTTGACCTCTGACTTTAGCAGGAAACACTTGCTTGGTTTAAGCTTAAGCCCATGTTCCTTCAGACGACTGAATACTACGTCCAGTTTCTCATAATGGCTATCGAAATCGCTGGAAAAGGCCAGGGGCCTCATGTACAAAGACTTGCGTGGATTTCATACTAAAACATTGCGTACGTGCAAACCTGAAAAGTAGCTTACGCACAAAAAAATCCTGATGTATGAAACTGTGCGTCTCTCTGGCATTCCACTCTCAGCCTTTCTTTGTACATCCCAATTAACTCTGAAATTAAAGTGCATGCACGGCATTACCTCCACCCTCTCCTCCCTCAATCACACTCATTTTAATATGCTAACTAGAAGGCCACTCGACAGACAGACCTGCTGGGACAAAATGGCCTATCCTAATATTAATAACAATAAAACTAATTTGTGGATCCATTCATACTCGAACCTGCTCCAAAGTTTAATAATTGAAATCATCAAATTAATAAAAAAAAAGTTTATCTCCAGCGAATGCGAGGTAGAAGTGTTTATCCGACGAAATGGCAAGAATATTACGTTTTTATCATCTGTAATTAATAAAAAAAAACAGTAGTGGCAGAGCGTAGCAGTGGCTAGCTATAGGGTCAGAGACCGTGGCAGAATTATTGGTCAGTCTGCAAGTAGGTGACAGGGTTCGCATAACTGGGTTTGATGCATTTGAACCATTACAACACATCTGCATTATTTAAAAAAAAACATTAAATCAATCGTGTCCAAGTAGGCTCCCACGCATCGCGCACTCGAGGTGGAATAAACTAAGTTGATCCAGGCCACATCACATTACGATTTATAGATCATATCCCTATATTTGCACACAAGTGTGACAACAATAATGCGAATGCTTACTCAGGAATGTCAAAGTATCCTATGCAGTCAATCACACTAAGGGAAGTAGCTTATATCCGCGCTTATTAGTCAGCCTATCTATTCTATCTATCTGTGTAGGCTATAGGTTTCACATTCCCTTTTAATTCGTATCCTCTACAGTCTACAGTTGTCAATTATAGATGGGTTGTTGCATAACTTAGTAGAATTTGAGCATGTTGCATGTCCATTTATATAGAAACATAGGCCTACTTTCGAAGTGTAATCATTTTTAATAACCCACGTTTCACAATATACTGTGCAAATAAAGGCCTAGACTCGCGATCAACTAATGTTGTTGCGCTGCATTGCCTCTAAGTGTAAGCCAACTGATGATACACATTGGAAATGCGCGCCAGACATGAAGTTTGCGTGGAGGACCGCGACATTCTACCGTTCAAGTCAGTCTTCGTGACATCCGGGCGTGGCGTGAGAAGTTTTGGCTGCATTTACATTTTGTATCATGACTGCAGGGGAGGCCCATGGGCTGCAGCTTTCTTTGAGTACCCCCTGTGCGACCAAGTCCTGCACGTGTTTCTTAAATTCTAGAAATATGTAGGTATACGCTGGTGCCTTTGCTTAATTGGCCTTGCATCTCCAGTCTGAATACGGTGAGTTACCGTGGTGGTGTACCCAAAATCACTTTTATGCTCCGAGAACACATCACGTTGTTTCTTTAGAAGATTGTCTAGCTTCTGCACCTGAGGAGGCGTCAGACCCTCGAGATTTGCATGTACCGGAACAGATAGTGGTCCATCCCCCTCTACTGACCTGACCTCTCCACGGCTGACCATCCTCACATACTCCTCTCCATTCACCTCCTCCACGGACACTACTTCCCTTGGTATGATCACATCGGGTTTACTCAACTCTGCCACTCTGCATCTTGGGAACAATGTGATGGCCTTCTCACTTGAGTTAAGTATGCACACTGGGACCTTACCCCCAGCAGCCTGGGCCAGAACATTTGCCACCAGTAGACCACAAGGGAGACTGGCCCGGGCAGACGCCTCCACCAGCACTTTGCATGTTGCTCGGGGTGGTACCCTACAGCGACCTTCGATCACCTTTTCACTGAATGGGGGAATGGTGACAGCCTGCTTCCCTGCGACCTTTACGAACCCTATCCGTCCGTTTGGGCCCACACACCGTTCGTCTTCTTCCATGGTGGCAAGTAGACGGCGTAGGCTGGCATGACCTGGCTGGGAAGTACCTCAGTCCAGCCTCTTAACACCCTTGAAATCAGTTAGGAAGCACTTGAGCTCTCCGATTATGTTCATTCCCAGAATGCCGGGTGGTTTTCCCCTTTCCCTCTTACCGCTGCAACTGTCCTTCAGCACAAAAACGCACCGACCCTTCAACAGCCTGCCCATACACTCAACATCTGCCTCTAAACACCCGACCACTGGAATTTCAAGGCCATTAGCAGCTGTTAAATGAACCCATTTAGCTGGTGACAGACAGCACTCAGTCCCCTGGAAATGTTCCCTGAAATAACTCTGTGGAATGGTAGTGACCTCGGAACCAGTGTCGAAAAGGCAGCTAGTCTTTACACCATCTATCCAAATATCAATTGTGAAGCACTCTCCAAATGCACCACTAGAAGTTGCTGAGTCCCTCTCGCTGGTCTGGGTAACAGCTTTAATGCCAGCCAAACCACTAGGGCTTGGGACGTCATTTTCGGCTTGGCACTCTGTTGTAGCAACGGTTGCCATCTTTGCCCTATGCTCGGCTGGTTTATTCTGCCGACACGTGCGGCTCGTGTGACCAGGTTTATTGCAAGAATAGCAAATGAGTCGCCCTTCGTCGTCTCTTAGAGGCAGTCTAGCAGGTGTAGTGGGCATTACAGCCTGCTCCCTTCCATGAACTGCTTTGTAGAGTTCCTCCTGGCGGGCAGCAAGGTTTTGGATAGCTTCGTATAGTGATGTGAGGGTCGGTGGAGAAGAGGCTTCTTCAGCAGCTGCGGCATGAACCGCTCCACGCACTGGGCCTCTGGCAGCTGTATGGGGCCTTTTCTTCTTCTTCGGACCATGTGATGGCCACTTGCATCAGGTCAAGGAAGGACAGCGTTGGTTGCGCTTTCTCCTGCCTCTTTGTTTCACGCCGTAAGAAGTCATCTCTTAGCCCAAGTACAAATTGTTCTTTCAGCATTTTGTCTGGATCTTGAACTCGCTCCGGGTCTCGCCGTTTCAGCTTACGCAGTTTCTCCTGAAGATCATAAGCGTAGGCACGTATCTTTTCACCTGGGCCTTGCTTCCTATCGTAAAACTCTCTAAGGCGAGCACCAACAGGGACCTTGTCACCATATGTTTTCTCCAGAACTACAAGACTTTTTTGATATCAGTATTTTCTTCACTTAACAGAAACTTAACTGTCAGTTTTGCCTCACCCTTGAGGTGCTGTCCAGGCTGTCCAAGCGAGAGGAAATGTTCCGATTTCACTGGTAGCCCAGCCCAAGGTGAACCATGCGTTGAGGAATGGATAGCATCCATTAAGTCTAATTTCAAGATAGCCAGGGTTCCAGAAGAAGATAAAATCGAGTTACTCAGACAGCACCTCAAGGGTGAGGCAAAACTGACAGTTAAGTTTCTGTTAAGTGAAGAAAATACTGATATCAAAAAAGTCTTGTAGTTCTGCAGAAAACATATGGTGACAAGGTCCCTGTTGGTGCGAGGGAAGCTGGCCAAGTCGAAGCACTGCCCACTGTACGTGAAATTCTGCATCCATTGTACAATTTATTTATTTATTTCACATCAACAGAGCCTCCCTCTGATCTTGTCTGGCCTGATCAAGAAGTGCTGCTTGTTCCCCAAGCCTTGCCGTCTGAGCTGTGACTGTTTTTTGGAGATCCTTAAATTGCTTCCTTAACTCTTCCATCTCTGCCATGGTGCATAAACTATAAAGCTATAAGGAGTCGATCCTGTTCGTGACGCCAATATGTAGTGGACGGGACCTACGTCCGCTTAGTAGGGGTAAATCACTCTTCCCTGAATGGCTGGAGATCAGAGGATCTAAGTCCCTAACCCCCAGGCCTATTAGTCTCTAGGCCACCGGCGGTCCGCCGTATAAATGAACAAAGAAAAGGTTGTCAAAGCTGCGGGCCGTTAGCCCAGCGGACCGCGGTAGAACCGATGTGCAAAAACTCAGCGGTCCGCTGGTGGCAGCGAAACCGGTTGGCTGCCGCCAGCCTCTTGCCATCTGGGTGGTTAACTTTGCTGACTAGCTAGCCAGCTAGCTAGTTCATATCTGACGAACGAGTAGTGTGACAATGACGTTCTTGTGAAAACGTTGGTGCTGTTGCGAGTTGTTGCACTGGTCTTGTCATTGGTGCTTCACTCCCCTCCCTGAAGGACATTTACACCACCCACCTCACCCGCAAGGCAACCAAAATTGTGAGTGATGCAAGTCACCCCGCTCACAATCTGTTTGATCTACTGCCCTCTGGGAAGAGGTACAGAAGCCTGCGCCCCAAGACTACCAGACTCACCAACAGCTTCATACACCAAGCTGTAAGGATGCTGAACTCTCTCCCTCCCTCCCCTCCACCCTCAGCTACATAACATCCTGGACATTGGACCCACAATGGCCGCCTGCACTCTAACTTGCACACTTGAACACTTGCACACTTGTACACTTTTACAACTTGGTGTTGTTGTCCTGAAAACACAACACTTCTGCTGCTCTTACATAACTTGCACCACTATGCCACTTTCTTTATTACTTAGGTCAAACGGAACTACCCAAGCCTTTTATTGGCCTGACTTTGCACTAGTATTTTTTTATTGACTGTCTATGCACAATTTCAACCAAATTTTGCTGCTCTTATTTTTTTCATTATTATATGTGCCCTCTTATTTACTTATTTGTTTTACTTTTTTGTTTACTTGAATGTTATGTTTGTCTGTGGACTTAAATTGGTAAAATATGTCTTGTCTTCACCGTGGGATAGTGAGAAACGTAATTTCGATCTCTTTGTATGTCTGGAACATGTGAAGAAATTGACAATAAAGCTGACTTTGACTTTGACTTTGGTTTGAATCCACAGTTTACGTGTTGAATACACAATAGAACAGGTTTTGCAGTAAGTTGCTTATTTATAGAATGTAGCAGCTCGCTCAGTCTCGTTGTGAGTCTTGGCTCTCTCTCTGACTGCCTCCCTTTCGCCACCAGCGATTTTAAACTGTGTGACGTAATAAAACCTTTCCCTGCGCTTCGATCACCAGCCTTTGAATACATATACAAATAGGGCCAAAACCTATGGCTTAAAATGATTTCGTAACAGGGACGTGCACAGGGGGGTTACTCAGGTTGCCCGGGCAACTGCCCATATGCCCTTCTCGACTCACATTGCGTCACAATCGTACAATGGATGCAGAGTTTCACGTACAGTGGGCAGTGCTTCGACTTGGCCAGCTTCCCTCGCAGTCCGCGCGCGGTATCACGCGACTTTAATTTGTATTTTTCCAGTGACGCTGCAACGACGCTGCAACAACCCAAACAACCGGCAGATGTCTCAAGTGAGCAGGGTGTCTCGTAAAAAGAAATGAAGCCTGGAAAACCCTACACAGACGTCACTACAGACTTTAGCAGACTGGTTTAGAAACTAGATGTACCGCATAGCGGTACAAAATATGACCGCCACTCAGTCCTGTACATCCGTCCCGCGAAAATAAATCACACTTCAATTTGTCTCCATATTTTACTCCATCCCCCACTCTTGAAACTTTTGTGTATGCTTGTTTGGCATGCCTGAGTGTAAAAATGCGGCTGCACAGAAAGTAGCCTACTGGTGCTGAAAAGATGAATAGATTGTAGAATAGCCAAAGAAGATGTAGCATTGTTATAAATCCTTTAAAATCTCTAAACAATCACAAGTAGGGCAGTTCATCACAGTTTATCCATTGCAACTGGATTGATGAAAGGTCACTTACACCTGTAGGCTACATTGTATTTGGGAAAAGCAAAAGGTATCAGCATAATGTTATTTATTTATTTATTTTTTATGTATTTATAAACAAAAACATCTCTGTCAGTTCCATGCCGTTTTCAACAGCTATCAAAACAAAGGTCATTTTTGGATGGATGGATTTTTTTTGTGAATGTTTCTTCTTCTACATAAGATTTTAGTCATCTTTAGTTCATGTAATACTTTATTGTCAATGCACAAATTAAGTAACAGTAGTCTGAAACGTTATTGTTAATGCACAAATTAAGTAACAGTAGTCTGAAACGAAATGCTGTTTTACATCTAACCAGTGGTGCAAATAACTGACATGTCCAAATGGGCCTTGATGAAATGCGTCGCTAGACTGTTCATACACATTTTAACGTGCCAAAGTTGAAGAGCTTTTGTCCGTGCAAATATAGGCTGATTCATGTTCCCTTGCATTGTGTAACTGAGGTCCATGGCTAGTCTGGCTTTTATCAGACCAAGCTCAATCTTTTAAGAAATCAAAAAATAAATAGCGGGCAGATCAGGCTGGGTTCACCTAGCCTAGTCCATAGGCACCCGATATTGTTTAATTTTCCGATTGAGATATACACGCTCTGGCTATTCTAAATGCAAAAATGCATCAGGGAGTTATGACAAACGGTAACTATACAAACTAGATCCTAATAGAAAGCTGTTAGCTTCCTAAGCTACAGGTAGGATTAAAAGCTATAAGGTAGGCCTATTTACAACATAAATTGTCAATAGGCTATGCTGGCTTACAGAAATAAAATCTCCTTTGGAAACCAATGGCTTAATGCCTTTACAGTATCAAAGCGGGACTTAAACTGCCATATCGCGGGTTTAAAAGTTGTAATAACATTCACGCAGCTCCATGAGTCAAGGAAAGCGTGAATGAAGTAGGCCTAGCCACTTCTAAATGGGACCCACTACACAGTAGCTTAAGGTGTGTTGCTAAAGCAGCCATAATGAAATGAAGGTGTCATTGTTTGGATACTTCACACAACACGTGCTTTTTTAATTTCACAGACTACAACTACCAAGCTGGAATCAAAGCACATCGATTCCCTCTCACACCCCTGCACACTTAAAACAAAATAAACAGGCGCCTCAGTCTCACGCATGTATAGGCAAAACTGTATCAGACTGGTGTAACGTTGGTAAATCTTCCATTGCACAGAATGATTTTGTAGCACGCGTGCAATAAATGACAGTCGAAAAGATACAAACAGTGCTGCTATCAATTTGCTTGGTATAACCGCATTTATACTTTTCTACAAATGCAATCAATCAAATGGGCCTCCATCACTCAACCAACGCTAACGGTAACATTACCTAGGTCCTTATTGATATTACAAGATTAACGCATTACCTGCAGTAAAACCAAGCATGTCCGATAAACATCCTCAGATTTATTTCGCTTCAAGAAGAAATGGGAATTACACTTCATGTGAACATCGCCCTATCCTTATTAGATGTTGCTGCGGTAAATTACAGTCCTTGTAGGAAGCGTCCATTGTTTTTCCAACCCACTTTTAACTTCCAACAAAATTACGTCTCACTGCAGCGATGCGCCATCTAGTGGACAAACGACTACTTATCGCCAATACTGAAAATGCAGCCATGATGATGAATATTTATTTTGGCTTTCTTTTAATCCTACTGAATTTGTAATTATGTATCGGCCGTTCTAATATCGATAGTATGTGGGTGCCTGTGTGTGTGCATGTGTATATGTGTGCACCGCCATTTACAGTCCAATGAGTGTACAGTCACTAAATGTACACATAACCTAATTTTTTTAGACTGTGTGTTTGCCTGCGTATGTGTGTTTGTGCATGTGCATGCATGCGTACATATGTCTACTGTGTGAGTATGTGTCATACGTATGATTACTGTAAATGTATGTGTGTGCGTGTGTATCTGTTTATGCACATGTGTGCACATGGAATGGGGGCTACAGATGGGGGCTACAGATCAAAACGAAAAATGACGGTTCCATGCTATCCATGTGGGGGTACATGCCCACCAAGTTTTGTGTACCCCGGTCTTTCAGTGTCCCGGGAATCCTTGTTGGTGTACGTCACTAAATGTACACATAAATTATTTTATTGTAAGGCCCCCCATGAACGAAAGTACACAAAACTTGGCATGCATTCGGAGGGTGTCATAATGATCCTACACTTTTAATTTCGTGCAGTTTTGACCTTTTCAGCCAGAGATATTATGATGAAAACACCTAATTTTTTGCTTTTTAATTTTTAACTAGGTGGCGCTATACATGAAATAAGTGGTAATGGGATGGGTTGACATGCCCCCTTAAGACCAACATACATAAAAAGGTGGACCTCCTAGGCCCTACGGTTCTCGAGATATTCACAGAAAACTGTCTCTGGCCACCTACAGGCCAGTTGGTGTATAGTAACATAAATTAATTTATTGTGTGGCCCCCCATGAACTGAATTCCACAAGACTTGGCATGCATACAGAGGGTGTCATAATGATCCTACACTTCCAATTTCGTGCAGTTTTGACTATGTTAGGTCACAGATACCTTCAATTACAACACCTCATTTTGACTTTTTTGTGTTTAACTAGGTGGCGCTCATACATGAAATGAGTGGTTATGGAATGGGTTGACATGGCCCTTTGAGATCAACATACAAAAATAAAATGGTCCTCCTAAACCCTACGGTTTTCGAGATATTCACAGAAAACTGTGTCTGCCCTACCCTCCTTTCGGGGGGTCCAGTCCAGCGGGGGGGCTACAGATCAAAACGAAAAACGATGGTTCCATGCTATCCATGTGGGGTTAGATGCCCACTAAGTTTCGTGTACCCCGGTCTTTCAGTGTCCCGGGAATCATTGACGGAAATTTGGGCATGCGAAAAAGAAAAGAAAAAAATAAAATCTGACTAAACCTATATGACCGCCGCTTCACTGCGCGGCGGTCATAATAATTTAATAGCCAGAAATATGCCTGCCTTGCCCTAATAAAGAAATATTTAGTGAACTGCGAGTGAACTCCTTTTGCAGCCGTAGAAGAAACGCAGGACAAATTAAACATTCTGGTTTTCTCCGAGTGCAACGATGACAGACAGACATCATTTGGACAAAATATAGAGCATATTAACCGTTGCTCAGCCAAATGCCTTCCTGTTACGTCCTGTTATCACGGAGTTACAGGCGATAAACGATTTTTGATGGTCACAAGTTTACTTAATTTTTTTGATTATTAAAGAGTGTTTTTTCATTTAAAGGCTTGACTTCGTGCTTATTCAGTAGAGCATTTAATGCTCTCCCCAATCCCAGACGTTCACATTGCATGTTTGTTTGTAATGGATGCAACCACGAGATACGCTTGTCATAGGCCCCAATACCGTGGGTGCTAGAGCCACCCACGGAAAACATTGAGCACCCACGTGTGCCAGCTTACAGTCCCGGCTAAATTTACATTAATTTAAAATCAAACATTGCAGTTAATGTTAAATTCAGCATCTCTCATAATGTGATTGGCTATGTTGCTGTCAACCCCCTACTCCATATACTAACCACCAATGAGAATGTCTCTCGTATGAAAATTCCTCACACTTCCCACCTGAAGAATTAACGCAAGACTTTGTCGGGTCTTCAGCCCGAATGTTTAAAATGTATATGTGTATATGTGCATGTTTGTTTGTAATGGATGCAACAGCGAGATACGCTTGTCATAGGCGCCAATACCGTGAGTGCTCCGTCGCTCGTTTATTGACTTGAAAAATACGCTAATTTTTGCAAACTCAACTTCAACCCTTGAAGACATCGCGTTCTGGTGCGCTATGTAGATCGTTTCTCGTACCATTTAATTTCTCAGAATTTAGGTCTACTAGGCCTACAATAACGTCATCACCAAGTACATCTTTTATTTTTAGTTGATCAACCACAAAGAGTAGCATAGGCCTACTGTGCACAGTGCACTGACGACTGTAGCAGCCCAAGGTAACCAGTTGTTGTAGATGAAGGGCAACCACTTGTTTCAGATAGCCTGGACAACATGTTACCTGGGTGTTGCCTACGTTATTAATTGATGGTAGCCTACAATAGTTAATTGTATCGCGTAACATATTAGTTGGCTCAGTAGTAGGGAATCAGGCTGGAGAGAGTCACGCGTGTGTTGCTTTTGCGGGATCGAATCCAGTTTAATGCTAGTTTTCAAAACATATATTTTTTTTGTCTTTTGTCCGAGTGGCTGTAATGTAGCCGAGCGCTCATGGCGTATGAAAAGCGACTTCAAACTGCCTAAAACAACTTGTTTGTGAATGTCTGACAACTGCTGCAGCGCATGCACGCGCAAGGAAACCAGTAGGTGGAGAAACCAGAAGGCACACAACACCGGAACAATGTTAAGGCTATCTTGCATAGGCTACTCAATGGTGCTATTTCACACGCATTATAGCGACCCCCATTCACCGGGGTTAGGTGGAAGGTGTTAATAGACGATTGGCGTAGCCTACAGTGGACTAGGGCTGTCAAAATTGCTCAAAAATGACATTCGAATATCCCCTCTAAAATAAATGTATTCGAATATATTGGAATATCTAGGCTATATTATTTATGATTATGTCAGTGACGGCGCATCATGTCATCTGTTTTTAACTTTTTGTATGGTTATTGCTTGACAGGGGGGATCCCAAGCAGCTTTCAGCAATAAGGCTACTTTGAGAACATTTCCAAGGGTCTATGAATTGTTAATCCGGCCCTGCCCCCAACGAACGCAACTTTCCACCTCTGAGACAGCTTAAAAGAAGTCGAGAGGACTCCTAACTCACTAAGACCTACTTACTGTAGTCTGCGCAAACCACAGGCCTTTTTTTTGGGCAAGCCTGCATTTGAGGCAGGCCTTCTGTTGAAGAATTTTATATAAATCCTGTGCTAACAGTAATCCTCCCCTAACTACCCCCGCTACCACAGCTGTGGATAGTGTGGCATGCTCACGCTTTATGTCTCCTTCTTGCAAACAGGGCCTATAGCCCAACCATTTACGTCTTCAAAAATAACAACTTGCCAGATATGCCTTCATATCTTTGGGCTTCATTCAGCATTTTGTTCTTCCACTGGAAATTACTCTTCTACATTTGCTGCCTGCTGCATCCTTTCTGTTTGTATTGTTTAGAAAAAGCGTTTGGCGTCTTGAGTTAATGCATTAAACATTGTTTTGCTGGTAACCAGCCACAAATAGCCTACAGATTCTTGTGTCCCATTCTCTATTCTCTCCAAAATGTGCCCGTTCTATAGGCTGGCCAAGTGCGTAATTCTGCGGCATAAAGCAGATGTATTTGTTTATTGTACAGAAAAATAAAAATAACCTGTCAAGCAGTCAATTGACTACATTGCAGTCAATAAGTAGGGCAAATTAATATACGAAACCAAAACGTGGGTCATAGTTGTCTAAGCCTCTGCTGTGAGGCCAAACCGATGAACAAAGACGCATGATATCTGCAATAGAGTTTTTTTTTGGCGAAACAAACTCACAGCCTAACGTTGCAATAAATACATAGACCATCTGGACAAAGTCATAGCACTGAAGGGAGAGGTAACTGGCATGCGATCTCCCCACGGGCCAATGGATGTACAAGTTTTCTCCTGTGCCTACGATATTTAATCCAGTGTTTTGTCAAGTTGCAAAATGCAATTTGTTTTAACGAATTTTTATGATAGTATGAAGTACTTTTTGTATAGGCTACTATCTTAATTGCTTTATACTCAATACTTGACCAATGGCTATTGCATCTGTCTATTGAAAGTGAGAATGTGGCAAGTGATCTACTGTATAGGCTTCATACAATAAAATAAACAGATTGCTAATGGCCTACAAGCTGATCTGGGGTGCGTTTCCCGTACAACTATGGAGGTTAGCTTTTTACTAACAGGATGCATCGTTCAACTAACCAACATGTAAGTTACGACTGTTTCCCAAAACTGTCGTACTTACATAGTACTTTGTAAGTTTGGACCATGATAGTTTCCAAACTTCAGTAGTCTGGACTAAGGTGGTTAATGACGTTTAGTAGCACGTGAACTGGCACCTGCACATAATTTTGTGGCACATTGCGTTAAGGCCGGCAGATGACAGTCGCCGTTGCGCAGCAGTTATCAGTCCCCTGTCCAAGAGTTCGAATCTGGGTTAAGATTTTGACAACAATATTCACATCGTTGTTTACCTAAGTTTATCTTTTGTGCAGATCATATTATCAAAATCAGAATCAGCCTTCTTGGCCTGGTTTGCGTAAACTAACAAGGAACCCCCCCCTCCATGAAAATCAAAGGCTACATATTCTCAACTGACTCGTCAAAAAGTGCGCACCACCTTTAGGCTAGTGACAAATGGTCAGAAAGGGCTTTAGTTTTTGAGATACCCCTACCGGAGGTAGAACTAAACCTAACAATGTTTTCCGTCATCTCTAAGGTCTCCCATATATGAAATGGATTCTTGGCTAAAAATATTTTACTGCTAAGATTGTTAAATTAACAGATATTGTTATACACCCCAAAACCAAAAAAGGATTAAATATAGCCTGTCCGTATTGGAGTTAATGCATATAAATTAGTGCAGATCAATCACACAAGCTCTGAGAGCTTTGAAACTTGGCATGTTTATAGTCAGGAAGTTGCTTTACCTACTAGAAAAGTCTGTATGTGAATATCTTGATGTATGGAATGAATAGAGACATGTAAACATACACCTAAAATAACCAGACATGCAAAAAATTAATATCTATGCAGAATGTTTTCATTTACTTTGTAGCTGCTTTACCAGGGATTATCATAGAAACACATATGATGGCTTGTTGGAAAGGTGGGGTTGTTCTGAATCCAACAATACAGGGTGTCCGCGGGGTTTTAAAAAGTATTAAAAAGTGATATTACACCGCCGCAAATTAGTGCCACGGTAGGCCTACTGGCCAATGCTACGGCTCCAGCAACGTCTGACCTCCGGGTGGGCATGGGCACCACACCAATACTGCGCGCAGAGGCTCTGTGGTGTCTGAACACTGCAGTTAAACACCACTCATTGAACTCCAATGAAAGAATTTCGGAGCTGTTTAAAGAAATTTTTCCCGACTCTGACATCGCGAAGTCATTTACGTGTGGTAAAAACAAAACCGGGTACATCATCAGATTTGCCCACAAGTTCATATTAGGCCTATAGCACACGTGCAAACAATAGTTCACCAGTTCATGTAGTGGGTGCCAGTTTGTGAATCAGCAGTTCATAAGATGCCAGTTTGTAATGCATCAACTTGCAGTGAATGCCAGCCAGTGTGCTGGAACTATCCATTCTCTCCATTGCACATTTTATGTAGTTTGTTTTATTTTTATTTACTTAGTGAAATAAATATGTGCAATATGTTGTCAACATCAGTGAGTCTCTAAATCTATTCTTTTTTTTATGTTATATATGTCAAAATCTGTGTAAATAATAGAAAGGTCGCTGATTAACACTTGCAATTCAGTGTCGTGATGGTTTTAAAAAAAATCTGAAGGTAATAAAAAAGGTATTAAAAAGTAGTAAATTTAACTTAAGGATTGCTGTATATACCCTGCAATACCAAATATGTAAATATAGTATGACGAATCAGGGTGTTGTGGAGTGTGTGTTGTGGAGTGTGTTGTTGTGGAGTGTGTTGTGTGTTGTTGTGGAGTGTGTATTCAGTAATGACTTGACCAAAACAAAATTTAAGTGAATGTAAATATTTTAATAAAGGTGTTCCATTCCAATTTTAACCTGAATCAATTGGATCTGTGTTTCATATGAAACGTATCATTATTAAATGTAAATATAGAGCAGCACTTACCTTGCAGTAATAACGAATTTGTCACCAATGATAATGTGATTTGGACTTGAGACTGTATTTTGCCAGTGTTCCGTTTTCTTTCATTTTGGACACCTCATACATTGAGTGACAGAACACCCTGATTCGTCATACTATATTTAAGGGGCGGCAGGCAGAGCGATGTACAGTAGCAGAGTGACGCACAGTGGCTGAAAATGGTACTAAAGCTTCACGCAGCTTCACGCCTCGTAATGCGCGACTGAAGTGGTCATTTGAAAGCAATGCCCACTGTAGGCCTAGATAAAAAAAATTTCAAATCCTCATTCACTTCCATTCGGGCACCGAAAGTGAAAGTCAGTAGTTGAAAACTCTGTTTATGTGGCTGCAGCGCTGCACGCGACCGGCACCTGAGCTGAGCCTGCATGAGCGGCCCTAGAAGGAGATTGTCGCGGTTGTCGGGTGAGACGACTCAACGTTGTCGGAAAAGGTGAGTTTGTGATGTACAGTAGGCTATACGATCATCATCATCAAGTTTTATGAAATGAATTAAAATCTTCATAAATCCAGGCTGAGTTTGCCACGTTTAGCCTAAATAATCAGACAGATAGCTTGCAGACAAGCAGCCGTTATCACATAGCCTAGGCTACTTTTTTTTTGGTAGGCATTAGGCAAACTAAGCTACATGTCTGCTGAAGTTAGTTTCTCACATTTCGTTTTAGCAAGAAGAATGAATGATGGAAGTAATGCATCACATTAATTATTTTATTCAAAATGCCTAAATCCTATCTCTATTTTGGGTATTGTTTGAAGCCAAGATGCCCACTGAAATGAGGCGGATTCAGGAGAGGGAGAGACAATTGACCTATTGCAAGCCCCGCCGATCGAACGCGGTTGAGCCAATGGCAGTCCAGTAGCTCCGCACATGTAGATAAAGTCTGACAGCTTCACCTTACGGCTCCATAGAAATGCATTGGAAGCCGTGATTTTTTTCCGGTTTTATGGGATTGTATAGTGATGTAAATGGAAAAGGGACGGCCAAAGCGACATGTGTGGGATTAGCATAACACACCGATACGGAATAATGGCTTTCAATCTTGATTATGCTTTTTGTTATTATGTTAAATTAGATTAAATTATCTCCTCCCAGCTCTCCCCTATTTTAAGCAAAGGGTTAAGCTTACTCCTTAGCAAACCACAATGAAACAGTGCTCCACCACATCTATGGATTAAGCCAAACAGTTAACTCAATGTAAGTAAGATAAACAAGATCGTTTATTGTTCTCAGCACTGCCAGCATTATGTATAAAATGATTGTCACTTAGAGGAGACTCGTAGACAACTAAGGTTAGCATAGTTAGCTAACCGCTGCTAACGTGCTAGCATCGCCTCGTCAGAAAAGCATGGGGCTGTGCACAGTAGTATTAATTTCACCATAAATTAATAAAGTTGAAGTCGCTCTGCAATGTAGACTATGTTTCCGTTTATTTGCAGTACCATGTTCCTTACATGACATGACCTGGTGCCCTAGCAATATGCATGCAAGTCTATCTAGCACAGCTATCGTAACACCCCCAATTATCACCACTTTTGTTCAGAAATTCTAAAACAACGATGTTTTTTAACACTTCAAAATAACATTTGCTAAATTAACCTGACATTTTTCAGTAGCCATAGGTGTGTAGATTTGAACAAAATCAAAATGGGTCGCCTATTTACACCGTTTCAACGGCACATTAACGGTGAGACCGAGAATTCTCGTCGTGAAATTAAAATTCCACTGGAGCTCCAAGCGGTTGTGTACACGCAGCCTTACAACATTGTCTACAGCTCTTTGAGTCACGGTAAAATGTCATTTTTGGTACATAGCTAATTTAGATACACCTATGGTGTGGGTGGTTGCGTTTCTTTAGGAGTCTGCTGTCTTGGTTTGTATAGAAATTGATATTAAGTGACACATACACGCAAGACGGTGGAAATACGGGACCGACGGTAATAGGGGGAGTTCCGATAGCTATTAATATCAGTGAGTCCCACTCGCCCCCCGTCTAAGTTTGTCACCCAACAAACCTAGATATTAATTTTTATACATGTGTCTCCATAGCATACTGGAGTTGTTCAACGGATTCTAAATGAAATCAAGTCCGTGGCTCTGTAAAAGAGCCTCTTAGGTTGTAACTTTTACATACAGGCTTACAGCTACCATTGAAGTTCTTGTCAACTCCGGTCTTAGCTGTCGGACTTAGCAACAGTAACTAAGGGGGGCGGGACTTCGCGAAAGGTCAATTCAGGGAGGCAGCAATCACTGCAGGGTTGGCTGTGAAAAAGCCAACCAGCAGGTGAGACAGAGACTTTGCACTGTGATAAAGATGACATGACACTGTGTAGACGAATTGATTAATTAATCAGACTCATATTTTAGCCAACTAATGGCAATGTTTCATAATTACATTACATTTAAGATGAGGAGCAGTCACAAGCCTCCAGACTATGTGAGGAAATGTGGACCAGGAGGAGGCACAGAGGGCAGGTAGGCCCATGTGATGATCACCAAATGTGAGATGAGAGGATCATGCTAGAAAGTACAGGAGCTAAAGTTAAAGAGCTGCATGCTAAATAATTGTAATCTAAAAAAATATAGGCTATTTTAAAGGTAATTTCAAAGATCTTGCCTGAGCAGAACATAAATACCACTAGTGGGCATTCAAATAATAAGTTAAGGTGATTGAGTGCTGTATTTCAGTGTTTTACTTCTTTGTATATATATATTTTAATAAAGACCGTTATTCTCAGTCCTTCACATAGCGGGTGTGTGTGTGTGGGGGGGGGGTGCCCTTTTTTCAGGTCAGAGCAACTGCCCCTCAAAATTCCTGTGCACGTCCCCGTTTCGTAACCTGTAACTTCTCACATGAGGAGCTGGCAGTGTTAAGTGCATAGACAGTAAAAGAAAGTGTCAACGCTAACCAGGCTAATAAACAAACCATGCTACGGTGAGTTAACGTTGAAGGGTTAAGTCACGTGACTTCTAGTTGTAGTCTGTTTATGAAATGAAAGGAGCAATTTCGTTTTTTTAAAAGAAGGCAAAATAGTGTGATATTTTCACAGTTAGTACATTATTACTGTACACACACTGAAAAATATTGAGACAAATTGTAGACCCTTCCATATACAACTAAACACGGATGTTGAAGGTCTTGCTTAAGGGGATTTTTAAAAATCCTTATTCTATGTAATTTACACTTTCAGAAATAAGAAATGCTGTAGGCCTATTTTCAGTTTTATAGCTGATTGTCTTATTAAGTTACAGATGGAGTCTGGGTACTTATTGTACTGTTTACTGTAGGCTACATCTTACACACTTCAGGCTGTTGCAGATAGCTCAGGGGAGAGACTGTATGACACTACTGTAGGTGGTGCAGCCTGAGACATGCAAGAAAAAAAATGCTTTCTGCATTTTTGTTTTGCTTTTCCCTCAATTGTTCCGAACTAGTACCGAACCGTGATGTCCGAACCGAGGTATGAACCGTATCGTGACTTCTGTGTACCGTTACACCCCTACTGTCCAATATCGCTAACTTTAACACTACACTAATTAACGTTGCTACACTAATTAACGTCTTTTTCTGGCAGAAGTTGAAAGTTTCAACTAGCCCACATCAATAAGAATCTGTCCTTGCCGGGCTCACATTCTAGCTGACATTTCAGACGCATCTATGCAGTCACACACACAGACAGGGAGGCTATTCCGGCGCAAGTATTCTGGTCGCGTTTTGTCTGCGGCAACAATTAGCTTCCACTGTTTAAGAAATGCGTAGGGGCTGCATTCACATCTTCATTGCTATTAATGGGGCTCTGACAACATCAAGATGTGTTCGCGTCTGCGCGTGATTTGTAAACTCAGTTGTAACCCAAAAAAAAAAAAAAAAATTATCTCATCAGGACTTGCGAACCACGTAAGTCCCCCCATTTTGGATTCAAAACGGTGAATTTCGCCAAAAGGTGAGGAGTTTTCATGCCTGAAACATCAGAAAGGGTGTCAAAATCCACCAGTACCAGGTCTACTCCAACTCCTCTGCTTTAGAATCCACTAAGAGTGACATGCAAAAATGAGGATGTGTGGATATATAGCTCATGAGAGATGAACCCCATACATGAGAAAGATTATTACACACACTGAAGCATGGACATGTTAACTGCCTTCCTCTTCATAGCAATATCCATCACAGGTAAGAGCTAACCAGGTATACGAATCTAATGGTTATAACCTGCTTGTAAACAAGTATAACATCAGTCTTGTTTTTATCTTTGACAGAATCCAGTGGTCAGACACTGACTGAGTCTGAGTCAGTGGTTCTTAAACCTGGAAACTCCCACAAACTGACCTGCACATACTCTGGGTTCAGCAGCGATCCTAACATGGCTTGGGTCAGACAGGCTCCTGGAAAGGGCTTGGAATGGCTTTCTGAAAACAGATCACAACAATATATTATGCTCAAACAATTCAGGGAAGATTCACCATCTCTAGAGACAACAGCAAGAAGCAGGTGTATCTGCAGATGAACAGCCTGAAGACCGAGGACACGGCTGTGTATTACTGTGCCAGACAGTCACAGTGGCACAATATGCTGCAGAGATGAACAAAAACATCAGACCCCACTATTACCATTGTGTTATTTATTTGGCCTCTCCCTCTATGTATTTTGCCTTCCCCCACTGTGTGTGCAATACTCAACATTCCATTTAATATCCTTGCAATGATGATGAACAAAAAAATATGTATTTACATAAAAACTGTTAATGCATCAATTAATGTTGGTTGTGTGTAGGGCCGTATTAAGCCCTTCTGTGTACACACACAAACCCACACATAAACACGCATGTGATCCCAGCATACTTGATTTTAGAACGTGTTTCACCAAACAAAGTGAACACATAGGCCACACTTTTTTGTCTAAGTTTAGTACTATGCTCATTCATGTCCAGCCCCTCTGCTGTTTTACACAGCAATTTGTTATGCAAAGCTGACGAACACCCACCCAGTTTCCAGTTAAAGGAGGCTGGTTCCTCTGTTGCTGATGTCACTAGAGGGTAGCAAAGCTCCCCAACACGCCTGGGCCCCTGCAGAAGCATGTCTCTCACCACTCTGTTTCTGTTACTGACAGCTGCACCCTGTGAGTCGGCTGAATACATAAAAAGTGGTGAATATATGGTACCTTGTACTGCCATGTCAAATAACCTGGTCTTTTTATTTCTCTAGATGTGCAATGTGCTGTTGACTTCACCCAACCAAGCTCAATGGTCTTCAAGCCTGGAGATTCTATGACTATTAGCTGTAAGGTGTCTGGTTACTCTCTTACGAGTAACAGCTACGCAACAGCGTGGATCCGACAGCCTGCTGGGAAAACACTGGAGTGGATAGTGCACATATGGGGGGGTGGTTCTATCACTCAAAAAGAGTCCCTGAAGAGCAAGTTCAGCATCTCTAAAGATCCCTCCAGCAGCTCAGTAACTCTAACAGGGCAGAATCTACAGACTGAAGACTCAGCTGTCTATTACTGTGCAAGATATCACTGTGACACCAACCAGTAGAGGACCTGTGCAAAAACTCTCAGGGTTCTATTTTGGCAATCAGAAACGGATGGTCAGAGGCATAATGTTTATAGACATTAAAGGCGTGGCCAGTCCACAATCACATCATCATCAGAGAAAAGAAAGAAAAGAAAAGAAGGCCCATGGGTAACAGGGGTGAGGAAAAACTCCCTAGAATTGGAGATACATATATGAAGAAACCTCGAGCAGATCCTCTCTGCCTAGGGTCAAATACAGGACAGTAAGGTCAGTATACATGACAAATGCATATGATAGTCAGGTGTAGAGAATAGGACATGGTGTTTAAAGCCACCTGAGGTGAAAGTTACAAGAGGTGGGATGATTACATATCCGGTATGATAATACATTAATCCTAATTTAGTCTCAGAAAGTTCAAATAGTCCAGCGTTGGAATTCTCCGGTGACCGTGATTTGTTCAAGTAAGAGTCGTTCCTGGACCAACAACTCTTTAACCAATCACAGCCTTGTGATGTCATCAATGTGAGCCTTCTGCTTCTCCCATTGCCATTTTGAAATTTCCCTCCAGAAACAACCAGTTGGTCACCGTAACTTGTATCTCAATACAGGTAGGTCCTTGCATATTTGTAAAATAAAATAATTCTGATAGGAATCTGAACATATGCACCTTAGATTTTATTTTATTTTCGTTTTAGCTGACTTGGTTCTATGTTTGTCTAATGTTAGCTGCCAGGCTAGGGACCATGCATTTACTGTAATACATTAGCTTCCTAATAGGTAATTCAGTGGCTATGCGTCTTTTAAATAACTTATTTCGAAGGGATACAGTAGGACCACATTGTCATGTTTGTCCAGGACCGTCATTACAATGTGGGTCCAGGACCCACATTGTCATGTTTATCCAGGACCATCACTACATTGTTGTTCCAGGACCGCCTTTAGAATGTTGATCCAGGACCCACATTGTCATGTTTGTCCAGGACCATCATTACAACGTTGGTCCAGGACCGTCGTTTGTCCCGGACCATCATTACAATGTTGGTCCAGACCGTCTTTACAATGTTGGTCCAGGACCCACATTGCCCAGTTTGTCCAGGATCGTCATTACAGTGTTGGTCCAGGACCGGCTTTACAATGTTGTCTTTACAATGTTGGTACAGGACCGTCTTTAAAATGTTGGTCCAGGACCGGCTTTAGAATGTTGGTCCTGGACCAACATCGCCATCCTGGACCAACATGGTGATGTCACTCCTGGAAAATGTACAACAAACAAAAGTGACTGCTTTAGCCTATTACCAAGAAGGGACCCAATAGTTGAAATAGCTTTTAAGCTAATTTAGCAATCTTGTTGCCATGGTAATTTGTGCTAATGTTAGCTGTTAGGCTAGATAAAATACAAAAAAATAGCTTGCTAATAGGCAATCCAAATCTGCCAGTTGTCGTTAGACTGTTTTTTTTCTTGCTACAATTCTGAGAAACTTGCCATGTTTAAACCTTCAATAAACCTACAATAAGCTGCATAATATTTTCAGGGCTGCCAACTTTTCAAAAAACCTTGGAGTGAGATTTGGTGGGGCCTACCAAAACCATGCATACACAGGTGGAATAGTTATGGTGATATTGCAATAAGTTCACAACCACAAAAACATATGGTCCATTTCACAGTTCAGAAATGTTCAGCACTCCATGAAATTATGCAGAAGTGGTCACCTGTGTTTTTCAGCTAGTTCATTTAAGATAATATATTGGTCATTGTAATGGCCATAGCCTACAGGCTATTCCTTTTTCAGGATGTACCCATATCTGCATGATGTGAATGTTTGCATATGGCTTATGTCAGGCTTTATATCAATATTTGTGTCTCCTTATTTGATTTTCTTTATATTTTTGCATTAATGTCACTAGAAAGCATGGCAATATAAATATATTCATTTATCTGTGTAAGTGGGATTGGCTGGAACCTGACAATTTAAGAACCATGATAGTGGGATAATAGGCGATAATAGTAGTATGTAGGCCTACTGACAAATAGTTTACATTAGAATACATTATAATTTCGCCCCAATGAGGCTATGTAGAAATGCTATTTCAATTCAGTTGCAATTTCAAAAACAGAGGCATGCTTTATATCCTCGTATTCGGTACAGTTTGCTGTTTATTGTGATATTAGGTTTGCCACATGTTGTGTGAAGGGTTAGTGAGATATTACAACCGAGAGTAATGGGTGTGCACTGTGTGCAAAATGCAAATAAGATTATCCTAAATTGCACGTCGGTTCAATGATCATTTTCTCGCGAAACATTTATCACAGCAACTTGGCGCTAATATCATTGGAAAGCTTAGATTCCGCTCGTTCACATGATGTGTGATATCATGTATAGGTTTAGTTTAGTTGAACCTCATCTGCCAGGTATTTGACCTACCACGTTGACACTTCAGCGTGAAAAATACTCAAAGCATAGGCCTACCTGAAGCCGGGGGAATGCGCCTGGGATGGCTTTTGAAGTAGCATCGCAAATGAGAGAAAATTTAGAAAATTCCACAGACAGGGGGTGCTCTTGAACCCTCTCACCGTCTCTGAAAGCATAACCGTGGCTCAACAGGTAGAGCTATAGGCTAAACTCATTTTTCAGGCATCTGACCGACCGGGTTGACACTTCAGCGTGAGAAATCGTGGGTGTGGCGTGTGAGTGTGTGAAACTAATCAAATGCGTGTGTCTCACGGCCAATGCGTGAGAGTTGGCAGCTATGTATTTTTGTCTGCTTTGTTTACAGGGTTGGGTCACATTACTTTGAAATGTAATCCATTACTGACTACAAATTACATGGCAAATTTTGTAATCAGCAACGTAATCAGTTGGATTACCAAAAACATGTAATGTAATCTGATTACTTTAGGATTACTTTTAGATTACTTCAATAAATATGCCCATTAAGTAAAAGACACCACCATAGAATTGATGAAAGAATTCTATTCTATTTTTCGCCATTCTTCTCCAAACATGCACAACTCAGCTTGACCTTTATAAGGGCACACCTGGACAAAGAATTTAGCTTTTGCTGAATTTTTTTGACCCAGGGACATGACCTGAGATTGGCATAAAAAGGGAAGCATTAAACCCAAATGACACCATGTCCATTTCAATTGTGGGGGTGAGAAAAGTATTATTTTGGGATGTTTTTCAACCAGGGGGACCTGGTGACTTTCTCAAAGTAAACGGGAACACTAAGAGGCTAAATTAGGAGGAAAAGATCAGGCAGTGTGCCGAGAGACCTGCCCCAATAGTATGTAAGATAGTAAGTAAGTATATCTTTTGATCCCGTGAGGGACATTTGGTCTCTGCATTTATCCCAATCCGTGAATTAGTGAAGTCGAACCGGCAAGCCCAAAGGCCGAAGCCCTAACCAGTAGGCCATGGCTGCCCCAAAAGGTAGCATTTGAACATTAAACCACACAATGATCCAAAACATACAGCCAAACAAGGCAAGAAATGGTTAACAGAGAGCAAAATCAACATTTTAGAGCAGACCTCAATCCGTCAAAAAAGTGAGCACAAGGCCAAAGTGATGGCAAATAATCGTTCCTGCCTCAAAACCCAGATTGCTGCTAAAAAGGTGCAGTCTACAATCATTGTGGAGACATGAAGAGGCTTAGTGGGTATTATATGAACCATTTTGAGAGCTGTGGTGGTAAATAAAGATGTTTCCAGTGATTGTTTAAAAAACACGCAATGTTTAATAAAAATGTTAAAAAAGATAAAAACACTTTTTTTGATTCCATGCTTTACCACATTGTCTTGCAACCTTTTGGCATGTGCAAGTGTCATTTTAATTAAGAACAAACATATTGGTGAAGAGAAAATCAATATTTGCCAGGGGTATGAATAATTTTGTTCTTAAATATATCTTAAATAAGTCTAAAAAGTGAATATCTGAATGAACTGCTTGTCAAATTAAAAGATTGCTCATCTTAAAAAAGTTGCATTATTTGCATGATAAGATGTAATCAGGTAATCCCCAACAATGTAACTGTAATTTGATTACACATTTTTTTTTATTGTAATCTGGGCTGATTATAGTTACTTGATTTTTGTAATCTGATTACGTAATCCAGATTACATGTAATCCGTTACTACCCAACCCTGTTTGTTTATTCTCCAGGTCCATCACAGTGAAGCTAGTCCAGGTCCATCACAGGGAAGTTGGTCAAGGTCCATCACAAGGAAGTTGGTCCAGGTCCATCACAGTGAAGCTGGTCTAGGCCCATCATAAGGAAGTTGGTTCAGGTCCATCACAGTGAAGCTAGTTCAGGTCCAGCGCAGGGAAGTTGGTCCAGGTCCATCACAGTGAAGCTGGTTCAGGTCCATCATAAGGAAGTTGGTCCAAGTCCATCACAGTGAAGCTGGTTCAGGTCCATCATAAGGAAGTCGGTCCAAGTCCATCACAGTGAAGCTGGTCCAGGCCCATCACAGTGAAGCTGGTCCAGGTCCATCACAGGGAAGTTGGTCCAGGTCCATCACAGTGAAGCTGGTTCAGGTCCATCGCAGGGAAGTTGGTCCAGGCTCATCATAAGAAAGTTGGTCCAGGTTCATCACAGGGAAGCTGGCCCAGGTCCATCATAAGAAATAGCATTTTGCAGTCTGCACACACTCTGCTCTGGTCTGGACTGGACCCAAATGAATGGTCAACAGCCTTGTGTAATGGCAGCAACGTCTGCTACACACGAGATACATCACTGTTTCAATTTAATTTTCTCCTCATTAATCTGTTTATACTATAATTTAAGGGGGTGGGACATGAAACAGCAGTTCAAGTAGGGGATTGACTTTTGCCATGTTAAGCTATGGAGACTGACGGAGTGTCGGTCGGTAAGGGCACTTATTTGGAAAAATATATTGAATTATATTTTAAGTGTCAAAAATATATTTTTTTGTCATATTTGTCAATATATATTTTGTCAAGATATATGTTTTTTGTATATATATTTTATTTTCTATTTCTTTCTATTTGAGACTATGAAAACAGGCTGCCCACCTGCACCAACACCGCAACATTTCCAGATGGAAATTATCCATGTGGACACTGTGCACAGGACAAGTTCACACACAAATGTCACTCCTTCAATCACCCTATAACAGGAAAAGAACTATGGGTTAAAGGAATAATCACATGCAGCACTACTAATTAGGTATATTTGATCAAATGTCCCTGTGGGAAAGCATATGTAGGAAAAACATGCAGGGCTCTGAAGACAAGGATGTGAACACAGAAGCAACATCAGAAACAATGATGATAAGAGTCTCCTGGCTGTTCATTTTAACAAACACCCACTCTCAGCTCTGAGGTTCATAGGGATAGAACAGTCAAAAAACATTCAGCTTTTAAAGAGAGGCTTTTTAGATCTACCACCAGTGAACTTTGGCCCCAAGAGGGCCCAATGAAGATTTCATAATCAGACCTTTTCTGTAATATGAACTTGTAATATGGACTGTGAACAGAAAGTCTAGTGAATGAACTCTAAATTATTTTTCAAATCTGCATTTGTATACACTAGAGATCTGTTTTGGTCTCATATAAAGTTCTACTAATGTTTGTTATAATGTTGGTTCTAATGTTCTTATGCATTTGTTTGACATTAAGGCCAGGTGATTTAGACCATGTGCAATGCCTGTGTTTGCAGTGAATTTGAGGAAGACCAATCAAGGTCATAGCGTAATTCTTGCCAAACTATGAGAAAATAAAACCAAGAAAAGAAAATACCAAGGAGTGTGTGGACTTTTTCCTAACAACTTTTGCTCGCTTTTGTCATGCATCTGGGATTGTGCACAAAGTCTTTTTACAAGTTGCTAGAGAATGGAGCCATACACTTTTCTAAGAGATTTATCTGAATTTACCTGTATAGGTGTCACCAAGCCAGATATAATTATTTTACAATCTCAGAGAATCATGCTTATTGGTTGCAAAAGAGTTTGGGTACATTGTCATTGTCTGGAATGACTTTGGCAACATAGAATAGCATTCACAATTTATTTTAACATAATGTTTCACAAAAGAACAGTTATCGCTATAAAGTGAGGGACATCAGAATAACTTTACCCAATATAGCCTAGCCTTTAACTTTTTGAGTAATCTTTGAACCGTTGTACAGTTGAGTCACATTTCCTATTTGGAAACAGTGGCTGGTCTTGCATACATTATTTGGGGACTTGCTGACTGCAGATTTAGAAACTGATATACTGTGGTTTGTTTATGAGGCACTTTGAAGCTTGCCTAGTAATGTCCATCAAAAGGGGGAAGTGAGTGGACAGTGTGAGCCACATGACAGTGTTGATGAACAAGTCAACAGCAGATAAACATTTTTTTTTTAATCAACAGAACTGTCCCATGTTTGAGGTGGGCTACATGCTTTACAATGACGGCAAAGAGTTGTTATCAGACGTTCACTAAGACTTATCTATTACCCAGCACCAATCTATCTAATAAAACCTTTTGGAAGTACCATTCATGGTATGTTATAAAATATTGAAGTTATGGGAAGTTGTTATGGCTTAAGCTGTATGTTTCATACGTCCCGACCGAGGGCCGAATATTTTAAAATTAAATGAAGGAAAACCGAATATTGATCCTTCATTTAAATTTCCAGGATTATTGTTATGTGGTATATAGGAAGTGGAACCTTCCATGCATGCATGTCTTGCCGCAAAAATCTGCATTGTGTGAAGGACAAACCACATAACGTTAACAACTCTTTGCCGTCATTGTGAAGCATGTAGCCCACCCCTCGGTTATGGAATGGAAATATCATGCATATCGATGATTCTGCCATTTTTATAGCTGTAACAGTAAGTGTTTCCATTAATATAATGTTCCCCATACACAAATAAATATTTGAAATATATTTTCACAATATATTTTGAAATATATGTAAATATTCAAAATTGACAGGAAAAAAAACATTTTGACACTTAAAATATATTTCAATATATTTTTCCAAATAAGTGCCCTTAACGACCCACATTCCATCAGTCTCCATAGCTTAACATGGTTTCTTAAACTAAACATCTTTCTTAAACTGCTGTTCCATGTCCCACCCCCTTAAATTATAGTATAAACAAATGAATGAAGAGAAAATTAAACTGAAACAGTGATGTGTCACTTGTGTAGCAGACATTGCTGCCATCGCACAAGGCTCTTGACCTTTGGGTCCAGAGCAGAGTGTGTGCAGACTTCAGAGTGCTATTTCTTATGATGGACCTGGACCAACTTCCTTGTGATGGACCTTGACCAATTTCCCTGTGATGGACCTGAACTAGCTTAACTGTGATGGACCTGTACCAACTTCCCTGTGATGTACCTGGATAAACTTCCCTATAATGGACCTTGAATAAACAAAGCAGACAAAAATATTTAGCAGCTTATTGTATAAAGGTTTAAACATGGCAAGTTTCTCAGAAATGTAGCAAGAAAAAAGCAGCTAAGCAGCTAGCCTAGCAGCTAACATTAGCATGAATTACCTTGGCAACAAGATTGCTAAATGAGCTTCAAAGCTATTTCAACTATTGGGTCTCTTAGTAATAGACTAAGCAGTCACTTTTGTTTGTTGTACATTTTCCAGGAGTGACATCACCATGTTGGTCCAGGACCAATATGGCGATGTTGTTCCAGGATTAACATTGTAAAGACGGTGCTGGACCAACATTCTAAAGACGGTCCTGTACCAACATTGTAAAAGACAACATTTTAAAGTCGGTCCTGGACCAACATTGTAATGACGGTCCTGGGCCCACTTCCCCGATAACGACGGAGACACGCTCTTAAGAGGGTTTTCTACGATTCATCTTACGATCGTTAGTTTGGTTTTTCCGACTGTTTCCCGAACATGCTCGTAGCGTGAACGCGCATGCACTGCTCTTAAGATGCTCTTAAGGGGAGCTGTCCACGTTAATAGTTCTGAAATATCCTCTGATTTGACGGTGATGTCAGGTGACTGCACGTCACAGCTATAGGCCTACCATTTAAACTTCGGATCTACACATTAATTCACATCAATACGAAAATAGAAACACTTTGACATCTGCATGTAAGCATCCCAAGTAGGTTATATACCACACAGAGACATAAATAATTGTAATTATTTTAAGATTAGATTGTTGCACCATGCAATAATTTTTCAGTGGTGCCACTTAAGAACACGTTTGAAGATAAGAAAGAAGTCGAGTAAGAAAGAGAGGAAATGTGTAGGCTTAGATTTTTGATGCAGTAGGCTACAGACTAAACCACATGTTGCTTTCTCTGCTTTTTACCTCATAGTCCTAATAAAATATTCACTTAGCAAAGATAATGTCAAACTATTCTGTAGCGTCTCGTTTCATAACTTGATTGCATTTTTGTCGGCTTTTCATCACATTATTATGACCATTAAATGTAGGCTATTTTGCACGCTAAAATCTGATTCATCACAGGTAAACACAATAAAGAATGGGAACGTAAATTGGATTATGTATTCTAAGTTGTAATTCCTCTGTATGTCCTGTTGGTGACCTCAGTGAGAAGTACTGTTAAGACGCTCTTAGCCCGGTAACGAGTACTCTGGAGCTTTTCGTAGATCTAATGAAGTGTTTTCAAGATGCTCTTAAGCTACGATGGTTTCGGGAAACAGTCGGCAAATCTTAAGAAGTTCGTAAGAGGGACTTTACGATGCTCTTAGGCTTAAGATGCTTTCGGGGAAGTGGGCCCTGGACAAACATGGCAATGTGGGTCCTGAATCAACATTGTAAAGACTGTTTTGGACCAACATTGTAATGATGGTCCTGGACAAACATAACAATGTGGGTCCTGGACCAACATTGTAAAGATGGTCCTAGGCAAACATGACAATGTGGGTCCTGGATCAACATTGTAAAGACGGTCCTGGACCAACATTGTAACGACGGTCCTGGACAAACATGACAATGTGGGTCCTGGACCAACATTGAAAAGACGGTCCTGGACCAACATTCGCTCCAGGACCATGTACAAACATCGCTCTAGGACCATGTACAAACAAGAGCGACTGCTTTAGCCTATTACCAAGCTACATTAGTAGTCCAAAAGTGTGCTCCTTAGCCAGTGAACTAACATTACACTGGCTTGGCACTTCACATACAGTAGGTGCATGCTGCGCCTACCTATTAGCAAGCTAATTTGGTAGCATAAATGTATGTTCCTTAGCCTAGCCTCTAACATTTGCAAGAATAACTGCGGCACCAAGATTGCTAAATGAGCTTCAAGCTACTTCAACTACTGTATCCCTGCAAAATAAGTTTAAAAGATGCATAGCCACTGAATTACCTATTATGAAGCTAATGTATTACAGTAAATGTATGGTCCCTAGCCTAGCAGCTAACATTAGAGAGTTAGAATTAGTCAGCTAAAACGAAAATAAAATAAAATCTAAGGTGCATATGTTCAGATTCCTATCAGAATTATTTATTTTACAACTATTTTACACACAAATATGCATGGACCTACCCATATTGAGATACAAGTTATGGTCAGAGCTGGACAGTAACAGAGTACATTTACTTGAGTACAGTACTTGAGTACAATTTTGAGGGATCTGTACTTTACTCGAGTATCATTTTTGGGGAGTACTCATGACTTTACTCAAGTACATTTGAGAGGCAAATATTGTACTCTTTACTCCACTACATTTCTATCCATAACCATGAGTACCCGTTACTTCTTCTAAAAGAAAAGGAAAAAAGAAAAATCTCGGAAACCCTCAATTTGTTGTTTCCCTCTCAAACGTGATTGGATTGTGCAGGCGCCACT
The DNA here is from genome assembly GCF_017589495.1 of Alosa alosa. Classification (NCBI taxonomy): domain Eukaryota; kingdom Metazoa; phylum Chordata; class Actinopteri; order Clupeiformes; family Clupeidae; genus Alosa; species Alosa alosa. The sequence continues at coordinate 13,612,122 of NC_063194.1, forward strand.
GATTGGGACAGCCTATCAGCAATCACCTTCAGCTTTCCGCCAAAGTTAACTCCATGGTCAGATTTAGATAAGAGACGAAACCATGGACGAAACAATGGATGAAGACGCAGCAGGTCCATCCCGGGAATGTGCCAACCTGTGGCCCCACCTCGCCAGACTATTTCAATTTTCTGAACAAGTTAATGATAGTTTTCACTTCAAGTGTTTCAATTACAAAATAGTATTTTGTATTTGAAATACATATTTTAAATACATGTATTAGAAATACTGCCCATCCCTGGCAACATGGTAAAAAGATAAAAATGACTTGATTTTACTTTCAATTCCTTTTACATTCTCCAAGGTATTAACAGTAAACATTTTCATAACTCCATGTAGGACCATTCTGTACATAAATGTAAGCACTGTGGCAGTAGTAATGCAATATTTAGAAAATGTAGGCTACTCTTGTACTCTTGATACTCAAGTACTTTTAAAAACAAGTACTTCAGTACTTTTACTTAAGTAGACATCTGACTGTTGTACTTTTACTTGTACTTGAGTAAAATTTAGCAAAGGGTATCTGTACTTTTACTCAAGTAATGAAGCTGTGTACTCTGTCCGCCTCTGGTTATGGTGACCCACTGGTTGTTTCAGGAGGGAAATTTCAAAATGGCAATGGGAGAAGCAGAAGGCTCACATTGATGACATCACAAGGCTGTGATTGGTTAAAGAGTTGTTGGTCCAGGACAGTCTTTAGACTGGTCCAGGAACAACTCTTACTTGAACAAATCACGGTCACCGTTATTCTCCAGGGAAAAGGAGTTGTCAAAGGACATGTGGTGGGTGGGCAGTACGGGCCAGGAAGCCGGGCAGAGTTGTCATAGGCAGGTGATGGGTCGCTAGGCTGTACAGGCCAGGAATCCAGGTAGGGGGACAGTAATAGGCGATGATAAGGATGGGACTTCAGGTGAGATGGTTGAGAAGAGGGCCAAGCACACGGATGGCTGATGACTGGTGATGATATACCTTATACCTACATTATATTGTTCCTTGAGTAATCATGGATTGCAAATCACATAAGGGTTGATCACATTATATAATGATATTCAAAGGTGGCTATGACAACTCATGGATATGTTCACATGTTTATAGGAAATACTATAATTCCTTATATAGATGAATTATAAAACATTATGAATGTGTCATTGGGGCTTTCTAAAATAGGATATGCTGTGATGACACTGACATTGTGTCACTGAACCATTAATATTAATCTTTTATGGTCTGGCATGTCAGATTATTCAAATGACACCAACCTCATCCTGCCCTCTCTGTATTTAATGTGAAGCGGTGTCTACTCAGCCCTGGCAGCCCTTACCTGCTTTTCTTGAAGACACATCATGTTTCCCACATCTCCCCTCTTACTGTTGCTGGTTACTGTGTCATGTAAGTTACTCAGTTAATTACATATTTAATTAGTAAAACTTTAACTCAAATCTTTGATTATCTTTGAATATAATCATTATTGTTCTCAGGTGTCCATTGTCAAGTTCAGCTCAATCAACAAAGTTCTGTGGCCACACAGCCAGGTCAAGTGTTGACCCTGTCCTGTGGTGTTTCTGGATATTCACTCACTGATAGCAGCTACTGTACAAACTGGATAAAGCAGCATGCTGGAAAAGCACTGGAGTGGATTGGGCGTGTGTGTAGCGGTAATGTGTACTACAGTGAAAAACTGAAGAACAAGTTCAGCATCTCCAGAGACACTTCCAGCAGCACTGTGAATCTAAAGGGACAGAGCCTGCAGACTGAAGACTCAGCTGTTTACTACTGTGCCCGAGAGTCACTGTGCTGCAAAACATCACCACTACAGAACAAAAACTTGATTGATGTACGATGTACAGTACTTGAAGTACCAGGGAGGATATTACATATAAATAAATACCACCAAAACTAAAGCGAGATATTATTCTTAGTAATCTGGGGAACTTGGCACACCAGGTCAAACCAAAAGTAACAAGCCTCGGTGTCATCTTAGATGCAGAGTTAAGTTTTAAGCCCCATATCAGTAAAGTTACTCAGACAGCCTATTTCCACTTGAGAAACATTGCCAAAGTGCGGCCCTTTTTAACTCAACAAGATGCAGAAAAGCTAATTCACGCCTTTATCACTAGCAGGTTAGACTACTGCAATGCACTTTTCACTGGTCTTCCCAAAAACATCTAAAGAAATTGGCACTCATACAGAACTCTGCGGCTAGACTTTTAACTAAGACTAAGAAGAGAGAACACATCACCCCTGTGTTGGCTGAACTGCACTGGCTCCCTATTTCCTATAGAATTGATTTTAAGGTTATGTTAATTACTTACAAAGCTCTGAATGGCATAGCACCTTCATATATCTCTGAGCTTTTAATATCTTATCAACCACAAAGGAAACTTAGATCATCCAATTCTAATCTTTTAATCGTACCCAAAGTGCTCCACAAACAAAGTGGAGAAGCTGCGTTTATCCATTATGCCCCCAAACTATGGAACACCCTGCCTCTGTACATCAAGCAGGCGAGTTCAGTAAATATTTTAAAAAGATCTGAAAACATACCTGTACAGGAAAGCTTTTAGTTAACTCATCTTATCCTGTAGACTACATTTTCAGATTATTCTACATCTGCTACTATTGGGGCAGCCAGCCAGAAGCGGATGGGCTCCCCTATTAAGTCAGGTTCTGCTCAAGGTTTCTTCCTGGAATATGGGAGTTTTTCCTTGCCACAGTTGCCATATGGCGTGCTTGTGGGGGTAAGAGGGTTAAGGCTGCCAGTCTTATGGCGCCATTTTCTATATTTTTGATATGTTGCTGAGTATAACATAAACAGCAAAGAAAAGTGATTGATAATGACTGACTGACTATTATTGTGTTACATGTTTCAAATGTAAAGCACTTTGAGCTGCATTCTGTGTATGAAAGGTGCTATACAAATAAAGCTTTATTATTACCATTACATTATAATTATATAATGTTACATTTTTATCTTATCCCAATTCATAGTAAAATACATTCCCACTGGTCTGTATCATGCAAAGTCTACTGTTCAGTTAAAGGTGCTATGTGACATTTTATTAGGTTAAACACAGGACAACCCTTGTTACCCCAAATGACCTACAAATAATGTCAAAAAGGCCTAAACTCCAGATTGTTCAGATATCCTCCATGCAAACCAACTAGTGTCGGTCCGGCTCTCTTCTAATACCACGTTATACCAGGTGAGGCGGTTGTTTAAATATAATGCAAGTGAATTCATAGGGCTGTATTTTTCACCAATGGCGCATGGCGTAAAACTCGTTTCCGAAGTTTAATTCCTTATTTTGCACGTTTATTTTTTAAACAATGCGCCCAGGGGTGTGGGAATTCACAACATAGGGAGTGGCCTGGCGCATTGTCTAAAAATCGCTATTGTACACCTGGGGGCCGTTTCTAGAAAAGTTAGCAACGACGTTGCTCAACCACCATGGTACGACACAACTTGCGACCAAACAACGACATTGTTACACCTGTTTTCAGAAAGCATCGTACCTGTGTCTAATTCGCTACCTCCGACGTTCGAACACTGTAGTTCCAACAACGTTGTTGATGATGCAGCGATAGATATCATTGGTGGAAACAATGGCAACGTGTAATACCCCACCCTAGAAATTCTCTGCCACAGCCTATGTTGATGTAACCCAGATGATAAATGCATTAAGAAAATAAATAATAAATAGTTACAGATCATAATTTTGATAAGAAAGTAGTGCTGCCACTAACGACTAATTTTCTAACGACTAATCTTTCGACTAATTTATCGATTAGTCGACTAATCTAAACGACTATTTTTTTTTAAAATCAAGTGTTTGTTATTTTGTTGTGTCCGTTTTATTTTGAACTCAACTAAAGTGAAAACGTAAAATATATATCACCCTACTTTTGTTAGAAGCTATATTACTGTAAGTAAACTGTTCAAAAACATTAAGTATTAAACACTTATTTAAAATGCTACCTTCAGATCTAATGTCAGACCTTTGATAGACTTTATTTGTATGCCAGTGTTGCCATGGACATAGACAACTTCTTTGACCTGAGGCCCGGTCATGGCATACTTTGGGGTCATAGGGCCCACCTACATGAACCCACCCCTCATCAAATTATGATTGTTTCACATCACAATTATTATTGTTATGCTATATTGTTATACATGCACTTCAAAGCAGCCAGTGTTTAAAGTTCTAACATTGTTCACAAAAAGTTTGTGAAAACATGCACATCAGAGGACTGCTTTACTAATGTAAAATATAATTACAATAGTTCCATTGCTTTTGCATGGTTGCATGATAAATACTTCTCAAAACAACAGCAATTATATGGGTGTCATCATTTTGGGATGTTTCCCTCATGCAAGCATCATAAGCTGGTAGGCAAATGAAAAGAATATTGACATATTTAATTATGCCACAAGGTTTTGGCCACGTTATTAAAATTTGACTATACAATACTCTAGATAGTGTATTATAGTCTGTGCTCTCTTTTTATGGAAGTTGCATAAATCCAAATTGTTCTATTAAATGTAGTTTCATAATTAAATAGCCTTCCAATAGGTTGAATTGGAGCTTTGCTACCAACGTTATCAAGTGGTTTCAGTTTCTCTCGCGCATTGAATGAACGCTCATACCACCATTTAATTGTATGCCTCTATGTTTGATAACATCAAATTAGCCAGTATTTCCTACTGATTGCAGAAACGTTTGTTTTCTTTTTTCTGTCGGTCCTTGATTAATTGCGCAGCAAATTATCAGATGAAGCCCTGGGAATAATTTCACTCCGCGGCTCCGGACAAGCAGTGTCCACGTTACGGCCGGTGCTGGTCCGCGCGGCCCATAGTTTGAGAAACGCTGGACTTTGAAAGGCGACAGGAGTTGAGGACTTTGCGAATGAGCCTAACATCAGCATGTTCAAAGCAAGTAGGCTACAGGCACTTTGCGCGTCTTAGCACATAGGTTACCTCACTTTATCAGTTAGCTTGAACGCTAAAAAAAATATGCGTTGTGACTTATTCACCATGGGAAATGACGCGCACCTTGATTGTTGATATCACGGGCGGCGGCATGTTCGTTTTAACGTTTTTTTTTGTATGAATGAATTACTGTACAGTAATGACACGCCGTTGCGTTGTCAACGTGAGACACTCTTCACTTAATTTATTTAAATTTCCACAATACTATATTAGTCAGTAGCCTGGCTAGCGCCACCACTTCTCAATGAGACGTGGTCTGGGAACCAAACGTTCATTTTCTCGTATTTGAAAAAAATGCCCAGATCCGTTTATTGGGTGCCACGGATGTCTATCAAATGCGTCTGTGCATAGCTAATCATCGTCTTGCTTTCCCCCCTGTTCTGTGATTGGTTCCCTATCTCAGGCGAAAATTTGCTCCATGGTCTCCAGGCTGCCTTAGCAGCGTGAATCAAATCGCGCGCAAGGCAGCATGGGAACACCCAGGCTAATTAGTCAGAGTATGGACTAGCGTAACCTAGGCTACTAGCCTTAGCTCCCCGCACGCTCTGCCTAATAGCCTAATGAATTGTGCTGAAAGCAGGCAGCTTTGCAGCCTTGCTGCTGGCATTAGCAGTTTGCGTGCATAGCAGGGTTTAAAATATGACTGCCAAAGTCTTAGTATCCTGTTTAACATCCAAAGACAGTCATTGTACTTTTAAGGAGTTAATAACATAGAGTTAATATAACATTACAATGAGCCGTTTGAGACCAAAAATAAATAGTCAATAGTAAAACAACTCTTCGACTAAAAAAATTGCCGTCGACTAATTTTCATGGTCGATTAGGTCGACTAATGGCCACCTTACACCAAACAACTTTGACAAGATTTGGGAAAGATTCTTGAAAGATTGTAGTCTTTTAACTAATGCCCCCCCATTCAAGCTTTACTCAAAAGACTCCAATCTTTCAAGAATCTTTCCCAAATCTTGTCAAAGTTGTTTGGTGTAAGGAGGCCATTAGTCGACTAATCGCGGCAGCACTAATTTTTATCTTATCCCAATTCATAGTAAAATACATTCCCACTGGTGTGTATCATGCAAAGTTTACTGTTCAGTTAAAGGTGCTATGTGACATTTTATTAAACACAGGACAACCCTTGTTCCCCCAAATGACCTACAAATAATGTCAAAAAGGCCTAAACTCCAGATTGTTCAGATATCCTCCATGCAAACCAATTAGTGTCGGGCCGGCTCTCTTCTAATACCACGTTATACCAGGTGAGGCGGTTGTATTAAATATAATGTAAGTGAATTCATAGGGCTGTATTTTGCACCCTGGCGCATGGCGTAAAACTCGTTTCCCAATTTTAATTCCTTATTTTGCACGTTTATTTACGTTACGTTATATTTTAAACAATGCGCCCAGGGGTGTGGTAATTAACAACATAGGGAGTGGCCTGGCGCATTGTCTAAAAATCGCTATTGTTCACCTGGTCGGAAGTCTATGGCGAGTTGTTTATATGCTATTTTTATGCGCTTTTTACTGTTTGATAGGGCCCATAAAGTGCTGTGCGGCTGTGTTCAAAATAACTCGAAACCTACAGTGTTACACATGATTCCTTTAAAGAAGGCTGTTTCCTCTGTTGCTGTTGTCACTAGAGGGCAGCAAAGCTCCCCACTAATTACTGACAGCTGACAGGGCCTGCTGGATGTGTTTTGGAAACTGCCATTTGTTTTACTTCCTAATGACACGGACCACTTCTGAGCACTCTCAAGGACTCAGCTCCGGACTCTTTGGTCTCCATTGCAAATCTTTCCACAAGGACACATGCATGGTGATTCATGGTGGTTCATAGATTATGGCCACAGATTGACAGGTTATATTTTGTCCAGGAGAGGGATGCTTGGGGATCAAGAATTGATGTTGTGGAAGCAGAGAAGAAAGTAAAGAAGATAACTTTTTGTTGTGGTTATATGAGTAATTTTACAATTCACAAGGCTTCAAATATGAGAGGAAAAACACTTCACAAAAACAAAACCAATTTATTAAGAATGAAAAACTATAGAGCCATAGAGAAGATAGTCAGTGAAAAGATATTGTCCAATGAAAACAAAAAATGCAATAGAACAGTTCATGTGCAAATTATATTGCAGTGTGAAAGAGGAAGTTATGCAAAGTAGCTACATCATTGCTACTTAATGTCACATTTTATAACCTACAGTACTCATTTACTTCAGTAGTAAGTACACATTTCAGTGCAAGAATGAGAATACAGGCAATTAACCTGTTCACTAATGTTCTTTTAATGCTGGTCATACAAGGTAAAGCATACTAGATTTAGGGTTAGCACAACATTATAGTAACCTGTTTATATTGTTAATACTTAATCAAAACAATTGTTTACAATGTATCATTTCTCCAAGGTATTGTCTGTGATGAGATCAAACTGGATCAGTCTCCTGCTCAGGTGAAGAGACCAGGAGAGACGGTTAAGATCTCCTGTAAAATATCTGGATTTACAATGACAAGCTACTGGATACACTGGATCAGACAGAAACCAGGAAAGGCCTTGGAATGGGTTGGAAGAATGAACAGCAATTCACCTTCTTATGCAGAGTCTCTGAAAGGCCAGTTCACCCTGACTGAGGACACATCCACCAGCACACAGTACTTAGAGGCCAAGAGTCTGAGAGCAGAGGACACTGCTGTTTACTACTGCGCTCGACAGGCACAGTGACTGGCTTTGGCAAAGCAGCTGTATCAAAACCCAAAGCATCTGACCTAGCCTGATAAACAGTGATGTAATGGATGTCAATGTAACTGTTTGGAAGTAATATTTTCATCTATTACATCTTGAAAATAAACCCTGAATGAACCTTTCAAATACACAGTCCTTTCTTTCTGTCTCAATATGGGGACTTTAGACACACAAGACTTTCTCAGTAAACTCTAGGGGTGTAAATGTACACATATTCGTACCGAACCGTTTAGGTACATCTGACCAATTGAAAGATCATAATGTGTTATGGATTAATCATGGATTGCAAATCACATAAGGGTTGATCACATTATAAAATGGTATTCAAAGGTGGCTAAAACAACTCATGGAGATGTTTACATATTTATAGAATATAGGATATTGATAGGTGTGTCACTGAACCATTAATATTCAGATTGATTTTATGGTCTGGCATGTCAGAATATTCAAATGACTTCAGCCTCACCCTGCCCTCTCTGTATTTAATGTGAAGTGGTGTCTCTGTCTCTCAGTTCAAACAGCTTGAGGTCTGAGTGGCAGCCCTGACCTGCTTTTCTTGAAGACACATCATGTTTCCCACATCTCCCCTCTTGCTGTTGCTGGTTACTGTGTCAAGTAAGTTACTCAGTTAATTACACATTTAATGAGTAATCTTTAATCATATCTTTTGATTATCTCTGCATATGATATGATCATTATTGTTCACAGGTGTCCATTGTCAAGTTCAGCTCAATCAACAAAGCTCTGTGGCCACACAGCCAGGTCAAGTGTTGACCCTGTCCTGTGGTGTTTCTGGATATTCACTCACTGATAGAAGCTACTGTACTCACTGGGTAAAGCAGCATGCTGGAAAAGCACTGGAGTGGATTGGGTGTGTGTGTGGTAGCGGCAATGTCTACCACAGTGAAAAACTGAAGAACAAGTTTAGCGTCTCCAGAGACACTTCCAGCAGCACTGTGAATCTAAAGGGACAGAGCCTGCAGACTGAAGACTCAGCTGTTTACTACTGTGCCCGAGAGTCACTGTGCTGCATAACATCACCACTACAGAACAAAAACTTGATTCATTCAAATCCCATTTTTTAATTGACTGGAACTTTTTACCATCCATCTAAGGACATCACCGCATATCGTTGACTCAAAACACAAATAACAACCAATGCAAATATGGACACACATTAGAATGAGAATGAGACCATCATTATGTCTCTCTTCAGACTGTCATGGGAATTCAGCGGCAGGCCATATCATGATGTATGGAAAAAGGAGTGTTGGTTCAGATTTATTGAGGAAATTACAGAATTAAATATTTGCATCATTACCAACTTAACCTATACACTGGTTGCAATAGGTCACGTTCCATAGACAAAAACTGGAAGTGATATTTCAACATAATTTTGAACCAGTGTGAGCTGTAAAATACACTTGCTGGAAGTCAACACTGAAAAACCAATCAATATATTCAAAATTCAGTCTTGTTTTCTCAAAAAGCTAGTCAAATATAGGCCCCAGCTGTGGCGCAACTGGCTGGGGGACCTGCACCGTACGCCGGCGACCCAGGTTCGAGATCTGCCCCGTGGTCCTTTCCGGATCCCACCCAGACTCTCTCTCCCACTCACTTCCTGTCATTCTCCACTGTCCTATCAAATTAAAGGCATAAAAAGCCCAAAAAATATATAAAAAAAACTTAGTCAAATATTTGGATAATGTTTACATTTAAAGATACAACTGTATTCAAACAATCTGATAGGCTTATCATTGCACAGCTAGAGATACATCTAAATCTTATTTTTTAAGCTATTTATTTTCATACAGAGTAATTGTCACTCAACAGATGTCCCTGTACAATTGCAATTTGTATCAGCACAGGTATATATGGCATGTACAAACATATAAAATCAAGAGAAGTCATACTATAAAAACAAAAAACTTGTAATTGCAGTCGGATTGCAAGTTGATGATGCCAGGACTGGTTAACGGACTACATTAGATTATATAATGTTAGATTTTTATCATATTCCAATGCAGAATAAAACATCTTCCCACTGGTCTGTTTCATGCAAAGCCAGGAAGAAACAACCTGTCAGACACCAAACAGGATGAGGACCACAAAAGCGTCACGTTCAAAAGTTTATTTAAGGGTTGGGGGTTAAGGGGGTTTCAGGGGTTCGGGGTACAGGAGTTCAGAGTCTGCGTGTGTGTGTTCCCCAGTAGCGAACAGCGATGGCAGGAGCTGGATGAACCGGGAAGTCCTGGGGGAAACACACACACAACAGCAATTGAAACGAAGCAGCAGTACAGTCAAGGACTAGGCGGTATTCGTAGAAGAGGGACGGAAGGCAGGTCAAGATTACCGGGGCTGGAGAACACAACACTAGAATTCCTCCGAGCGGTCCGAGTGAACATCCTCATCCTCGGAGGGAGCTGGAGGGTCGTGGACAGAAGACGGGACAGGTACCGAGACAGGGGGTCAGGGTCAGGCACAGGACAGGAAGCCGGGCGGGCAGGACGGTTAGGGACCCTCTGGGGGCCCCACGGATTGCAGGTTGATCCGGATGCAGGCGGTGGAAGTCGGGCGACGAGTGTCCAGTCCACAATCCGACTGGCTGGCACCCAGGTTCTCTCCTCAGGTCCATAGCCCTCCCAGTCGGCCCGAGATACTGAGGCCCCTACCACCGCCCGCCTGGACCGAAGCAGGCGTCGAGCGGTGTACACCAGCCCACCGGCCAACGAGGCGAGGAGGAGGAAGCGGCACGGGGACCAGCGGGCTTTCATGCGTCGGCTTGACTTTCAAAACATGGAAAGTAGGGTGCACCCTCATGGAGGTTGGCAACTGGAGCTGGACTGCGGTTGGGCTGATGACCCTCTGGATAGGGAACAGGCCGAGGAATCGAGGTGCCAGTTTACACGATTCCACCCGCAGTGGGAGATCCTTGGCTGACAGCCACACCTTCTGGCCAACACGGTAGGCGGGTGCGGCGATCTTGGCGGTTAGCCCCAGTGGCATAGCTGACAGCTGACTTGAGTAGCGTGGCAAGCTTGTGACCAGGTGCACGACGGGCAGCGGCAGGCATAGGCGAGGGCAGACGGGCAGGACACATCTCCTTCCTGGCTGGGGAACAGGTAGCCATACACACACTGGAAAGGTGACATACCAGTGGCAGAGCAGGTGAGGGAGTTGTGAGCATACTCTATCCACATCAGTTGTTGTGCCCAAGCCTGGGGTTTCATGAAACCATGCACCGCAGCGCCTTCTCCAGCTCCTGGTTTGCCCCTTTCGGATTGACCATTGGACTGGGGTGGAACCCAGAGGTGAGACTCACTGTGGCCCCTAGAAGGCGGCAGAACTCCTTCCAGAATGTAGAGGTGAATTGCGGGACCTCGGTCAGAGACAACATCCCTGGGCAGCCCGTGTAGGCGGAAGACATGATCAAGAACAGCCTGGGCAGTCTCTCTGGCAGATGGCAGTTTAGGGAGGGGAATGAAGTGTGCCATCTTGCTGAACCGGTCAACCACAGTGAGAATGACCGTCATCCCACCTGATGGTGGGAGGCCAGTTACAAAGTCCAAGAGGCGTGGGACCAGGGTCGTGTGGGCACAGGCAAGGGCTGGAGTAAACCAGCTGGGGCCGAAAGTGGAGGACTTGTTCTGATTGCAGGTGGGGCAGGCACGGACGCATTCTGGGACATCCCTTCTCAAAGAAGACCACCAGAAAGCTGGGCAAGGGAGATGGAAGGTGCGGGTGGAGCCCGGGTGGCAGGCAAGGCGGGAGTTGTGTCCCCACTGTATGACCCGGGACCTCAAATTCTCTGGGATCGAAGAGACGCGACCCGCCTGGGCATGCACTGGGACTGGGATGGTCACGGAGGGCCTCTTGAATTTCCTCCCTCGATATCCCAGGTCAGGGCAGCTACTGACGCAGGATCGGGCAGAATTGATGCAGGTTCCTGGGAAAGGCGTCATCCTTATGAAACTGACGGGAGAGAGCGTCCGGGTGACGGGTGTGTTAGGACAGAGTTCTGGAGAAAATTAAGATGTCGCCCAGGTACACGGTAACATCTAATTTATTCAGCATGTCCCACAGCACATCATTCACCAGCCTGGAATACGGGCTGGGCGTTGGTGAGGCCAAATGGCATTACCAGGTACTCATAATGGGCGGTGTGGGTGTTGAATGCAGTCTTCCACTCGTCACCCCTCCCTTACTCGGACTAGGTGGTAAGCATTTCTAAGGTCCAGTTTGGTGAAAATAGTGGATCCCTGGAGCAACTCAAAAGCAGAGGTGAATAAAGGCAGAGGGTACCTGTTCTTCACTGTGACATCATTCAGACCTCGATAATCAATGCAGGGGCGAAGTGAACCATCTTTCTTTCCCACAAAGAACCTGGCACCAGCAGGAGAGGAAGACGGGCGGATGAGTCCAGCTGCCAGGAGTCCCTGATGTAATCCTCCATAGTTTTTCTTTCAGGAGGGATAGTGAGTAGAGGTGACCTTTGGGTGGAGCAGTCCCAGGGAGGAGATCAATGGCACAAATGCACGGACGGTGTGGGGCAGAGATGTGGCTTTGGTCTTGTTGAACACCTCTGAGGCCATGGTAACACTCAGGGACATTAGAAATGTCGGGGCAGTGCTGGGGGTACTGAGCCGGGGGTACTGAGCCGGGGCAGCGAGGCAGCACGCTAAAACAGGTCAGGTGGCAGGCATTTCCCCACTCTTTCACAGTTCCGAGGCCCAATCGAGGTGAGGATTGTGGGAGACGGAGCCAAGGGTAGCCCAGGATTAGGGGTTGGCCTGGAGAGCTGAGCAGGTGGAAGCGGATGGTCTCTCGGTGGTTTCCCTGACACCATCATTGAGATGGGGGCTGTGATGCTGGTAACTGTGCCAATTACGTGACCGTCCAGGGCCCGGGCTGTAACAGGAGTGGACAAGCGATGGCTTTCCAAGCCCAGCTGACGAGCAAGTCAGTGTGTCAATAATGTTTGCTTCTGCGCCAGAGTCCACCAGGGCTGCCAGGGTGTGGGTGGAATCAGACAGGTGAAGACAGACTTGGATGAGGGGTTTACGGCTGATGGAGGGCTGAATGTTCATTGAGCTCATCCAGATTCCTCCTACATCTGGTGAGCTCCGCTTTTGCTGGACAGGTGGCGACTGATGACCATCACCACCACAGTACAGGCACAAGTTGAGGAGGTGATGCGTCGCTGGCTCTGCAGGGGTTAGGGGAGGCGGCCGATCTCCATCGGTTCAGACTGGTCTGGCTGGCTAGATGGTGTGGCAGGTGCGGACAGAAGGGCAGTTGGGACACTCGGTCTGCTGGTGGATGGACTCTGGCGCCCTCTCATGACGGGCGGGCCTGGATCCTGCGGGTCGGCGCGGACAGCCAGAGCAATGGCTTCATCAAGAGTGGGGGGGGGTTGATCATGGGAAACCAGCTCGGCCCCTTTATGTAGTCCGCCAGGCTGTGGAGGAAGGCATCCACCAATGCTTCCATGTTCCAGGAGTCCGACTTGCCACAGTTCGAAAGTCAATGGAGTAATCCGCAACAGTCCTTCTGCCTTGGCGAATACTCATCAGGGTCCGAGATGCCCTCGGCTGTTGTGGATTCCAAATCGAATACCTTGAGCATCTCCTCTGCGAATAGGTTGAAGGTTGCACATGCTGGGGTCTGGCGTCGAACTCCGCCCGTTCCCCAGAGTCGGCTCGGCCCGCCAGGTGAGTGATCACGTGAACCCGACCGCCCCTTCAGTGGCAAAAGTCCTGGGTTGCAGGGTAAACTGGACACGGCAGCTCGCCAGGAACGCCCGTACCTGGGTTGGTCGCCGCTGAACCGCTCTGGATTGCCGATCCTGGGTTCTGGGGCTCCGGCAGCCACAGCAGCAGTGGACTGGGGCAGGAGACTCCGGGTGCTGGGCGGTGAGCAGGCTGGCTGGGGGGCTGGGCCGGTGGGAGCAGGCAGAGGAGAAAGGTTGGTGAGAAGTTGAATGATCATTGCAAGTTGTTGCTGTTGCTGCTGGAACTGCTGACGCTTGTTGGTAGCCGGCTTGAAGTAGGGAGGCAATGTCAGCAGTGTAAGGCGGGTTTACCTCTCTCTCTGTCTCTTCCAGGCGCTGCATGGCGGTGGGTGGTTCTGGTTGGCCGGTTTCCATGTTGGTTCGACCGTGGCGCTGGGTCCATGTTTGGTCAGATCGCACTGTCAGACACCAAACAGGATGAGGACCACAAAAAGCGCCACGCTCAAAAAGTTTATTTAAGGGTTGGGGGTTAAGGGGGGTTTCAGGGGTTCCGGGTACAGGAGTTCCAAGAGCCCGCGTGTGTGTGTTCCCCCAGTATTTAACAGCCATGGCAGGAGCTGGATGAACGGAAGTCCTGGGGAAACACACACACAACAGCAATTGAAACGGGCAGCAGTACAGTCAAGGACTAGGCGGTTTGTATTACAGTTTTTTTCTGATTGCTTAAGCACATTTTTTTGTAACTATGGCTTTTTTGCAAAACTCTACACACAAATAGGAAAACCTTTCACCAAATCAGCAAAACATTGTAGTTCTCTTGCAAAAGCTAACACAGCTTGCTTAACTCTTCACACCTTTGTAAAAATGGTGTAAACAGTGATCAAACAGTAAACACAAGCCGTCACAATAATAAGCACACAATGTGCCAACTACACACTGATGGTATGAATAAAAAACACATCTGGCTTTTGCTTTCTCTGTGCACAAGGTAGACTATGTCAGTTTGAGGTCATACTTTTGTCATAGTTCTGTAAACATACAGGGATCCAAACTTCAAGTATTGGTGTTTATTTACACACATCAAAACAAACACAAGTGTGTTTTTCCAAGTCAAAACACAAAATAGCAATTTCACTGAGACAAAAAAAATCAGTCTACATTGTGTCGTCTCTCTCAAAATTTCGTCTACATCACATGCAATGTCCTAGTCCAAGGCATCAGGGAAAATATATTCTGGAATGCCGTATACAGGCCTGACATGACAATAACCCCACATGTAGACTGATTTTTTTGCCTGTAAAAGGGCTATTTCTTTCTCTTCTTACCCTTCCTCTTCCCCCTCCTCGTCCTCCTCTTGCTCCTCCTTGTCCTCTTCCTCTAACTTCACCTCCTTGTCCTTGTCATCCTCTCCCTCTCACTTCTTCACCTCTGCATCCTCTTCCTCCTCTTCTTCCTCCTCCTACTTTTCACCTCCACGCCTTATTCTTCTTTGGCCTCCTGCAATTCTTACTCTTCTCACTCTTCCTGCTCCCTCCATTGTACCCATTGTACATTACCTGTGGCTTATTTATAGTGCTTAGGCTGATTGCAAAGTGAACTAATTATCTAAAACAGTTTTCACATGAGAAAGTGTGCCAGAGAGTTGGCAAAATAGTGTAAATAGTGTAAATAATGTGTATAGATTTGCTAGGAGTGTGTTGATCATTTGGAAATTGAGTGTAAAGCAGTGAGTTGTGTTTACAGTTCCGCAAAAAGAGTGCTGTGCAGTGGATTGTGCCTCCAGTTGTGCAAAGTGTGTGTTACAAAATTGCAAACTGAGTGCAAAGCAGTGTTTGTGCTTTTAGTTTTGTGAACTCAGTGAGTGGTTTTGCTATAAGAATTAATAGTTTTAGAAATTGTGCTATAAGAATCACGGTTGTGTTTAAGCATTCAGAAAAAACTGTAAATAGGACTCTCTGGTCTCCATTTCAAATCTATCCACACTTACATGCATGGATGGTGATTCATGCAATGTTCATAGTTTAAGGTCACAATGTGACAGCTTATTCCTTTGACCAGGAGCAGGGCACTTCAGGTTCAGAGAAAGATATACAGGGAGTTTTGTTGGGGAAGCAGAGGGAAGTAAAGAAGATAACTTTTTGTTTTTTTCTTGAGCAAATTTACAATTCACAAGGCTTCAAATATGAGGGTAAAAATACCAAAAGGGAATGTATTTTGAAATGATAAAACATAGAGACATAGATGAGGTAGTCAGTGAGAACACATTTAATGCTGGCAGTCATACAAGGTAAAGTATACTATGTTTTAGAGGTT
>NC_063194.1:13628428-13644353 GCF_017589495.1 Alosa alosa
TGGTCTTCAAGCCTGGAGATTCTATGACTATTAGCTGTAAGGTGTCTGATTACTCTTACAAGTGACAGCTACATGTATGCAACAGCGTGGATCTGACAGCCTGCTGGGAAAACACTGGAGTGGATAGTGCACATATGGGGACATGGTCCTATCTACCAAAAAGAGTCCCTGAAGAGCAAGTTCAGCATCTCTAAAGATCCCTCCAGCAGCACAGTAACTCTAACAGGGCAGAATCTACAGACTGAAGACTCATCTGTCTGTTACTGTGCAAGATATCACTGTGATACCAACCAGTAGTGGACCTGTGCACAAACTCTGAATGTTTCACACTGATAATGTTATTTTATGTCAGCTTTTACATTAAAGTTCTCCCAAAATTAACACTATAAGACTAAAGAAAATTGCTTACAAGTCCAGTGGCAATTATATTTTCCCAAAAATATATATGGCATCCCTCTGAGCAATAAATTCAAATATTATGCAATATCTTTACAACATGTGTTACTACAAGGAAGTAAAAAAAAAAAACACACATTAAGTCACATGCGGGTAGGATGGCAATTCCATTTTTAAACTTTAAAGCATTAAAATCACTAACCAAACAATATTACAATAGGCCTACAGCCTGAACTGTTTTCTAACTATTTTAGTAATTTCAAATGAAGCTATTTAAAAATCTTTCTTTAAACCTTCAATAAGTCCATGTCATGTATAACCTATTAAGGGATATACATTTGATAATGAATGAATTAATTTGATAATGACTTTCTAAAAAGCATCTTGGTTGGTGTAGATTGTGTAGGCTAATGTGTTTTATTAAAAAATGTGCTGGCTGGCACCCCTGGTAAATTTGAGCAAAAATAGCTATACAATAATCTTTTGACAATTTATCTGGGTCTCACAATGAAAACAATGAGGAAACATCAAACGCTGAAGGGAAGCAAATGTTTTCTGAGATATATAAATACTTCATAAAGACATATATTTTCAACAAGATCCCATATCTTTAATTCTTTGCATAGCCTCTTATTTACCAATAAAACAGCTCGTTATCTTCTTCTTTGACATTCCATTAAGTTGGAAAATACAAAGCAAGGGATTTGAGACTTTTCCTCTTCACAAAATCTCTCCAGACTGTTCAGATTCCTAGGTCCTCACTTTTTTTGACAGAAGCTTGTTATTGTGTCCATTTTGGAATTCTGTATTATTTTGTATCACACACCCTCAATTCTGACTAATACCTGAATTTGATATTGTGTGCATTTGAATCCAGTGTTCAACCTCGTTCATCACATTTGGTCTGCAGCCATATCTGCTACCCAAGAAAGGGGAGGTGCTCATGCAAAGGCTTCGCCATCATAAAAACTATCCCAACAAAGCAGTGTGCCTAACCATGGTTTACTTCACTCAGTTGAATATGAATCTATTTTCTTGGCTAATGACTATGACTGTCTGTTTCACAGGTAATATACAATGGAGTTTAAGATTATGATTGATAAGATTATGATTATACTTATGTGCTTGCTTGACTTGATGTTTCCTTTCCTTGTTCCTCTGTTTTATTATGTTTACAGGTGGTTATGGTGTGACATTGATTGAATCTGGGCCAGTAGTCATCAGTGCCGGAGGATCTCACACCCTGACCTGCACAGCTTCTGGGTTCACATTCGAAGACTATCAGATGGCTTGGATCAGACAAGCACCTGGGAAAGGGCTGGAATGGGTGGCACTTCTCTCACAGCCCTCTGGTTCTAGCAAATACTACTCTCAGACAGTGCAGGGAAGATTCACCATCTCCAGAGACAACAGCAAGAGTCAGGTGTATCTGCAGATGAACAGCCTGAAGACTGAGGACACAGCTGTGTATTACTGTGCTCGAAAACCACAGTAGTTGAATAGGCTGCAGTTCTGTACAAAAACTGATCAGTGTTTCTGAGCAGGGCAGTTACACACACATATACAGTATGCAGGAAAACACACACACACACACACACACACACACACACACACACACACACACACACACACACACACACACAAACACAGTGCATATTGCACACCATGCAGGAACATGACCCTTTTTATCAGTTTTCTACACACTGGATACCACCTTTGCACTTACTGGGTAGGCCTACAGTATGTTGGAAATTGATGACAAGGATGGGTGTAAATACATTTTTACAATGTCTTACTTTAATATTAAAAACCTTGCAACTCTTCTGCATACTGTGTCAAGGAAGATTTTCTTACATCATCCTGCATGGATGAAAAAACACTGTATAAAAAGTATTGTATGTTCAGTCCTTCACATTATTATGACCGCCGCGCAGCGAAGCTCAAGGGGCCATGTCAACCCATTCCATAACCACTCATTTCATGTATAGCGCCACCTAGTTAAACACAAAAAAGTAAAAATGAGGTGTTGTAATCGAAGGTATCTGTGATCTAACATAGTCAAAACTGCACGAAATTGGAAGTGTAGGATCATTATGACACCCTCTGTATGCACGCCAAGTTTTGTGGAATTCCGTTCATGGGGGGCCACACAATAAATTAATTTATGTTAATATACACCAATTGGCCTGTAGGTGGCAGGAGACAGTTTTCTGTGAATATCTCGAGAACCGTAGGGCCTAGGAGGTCCACCTTTTTTATGTATGTTGGTCTTAAGGGGGCATGTCAACCCATCCCATTACCACTTATTTCATGTATAGCGCCACCTAGTTAAAAATTAAAAAGCAAAAAATTAGGTGTTTTCATCACAATATCTCTGGCTGACAAGGTCAAAACTGCACGAAATTAAAAGTGTAGGATCATTATGACACCCTCCGAATGCATGCCAAGTTTTGTGTACTTTCGTTCATGGGGGGCCTTACAATAAAATAATTTATGTGTACATTTAGTGACCATACACCAACATGGATTCCCGGGACACTGAAAGACCGGGGTAAACGAAACTTGGTGGGCATGTAACCCCATATGGATAGCATGGAACCGTCGTTTTTCGTTTTGATCTGTAGCCCCCCCGCTGGACTGGACCCCCCGAAAGGAGGGTAGGGCAGACACAGTTTTCTGTGAATATCTTGAGAACCGTAGGGCCTAGGATGACCAATTTTTTCCGTATGTTTGCCTCCAGGGGTCATGTTAACCCATTCCATGTGCACACATGTGCATAAACAGATACACACGCACACACATACATTCACAGTAATCATACGTATGACACATACTCACACAGTAGACGTATGTACGCATGCACAAGCACACACACACACATACACACACACACACACACACCTACACACATAAACATAAACGTGTGCACGCACACATGCACACAATTCAAGAATTTCTCAGAATTATGAACAGGCAAGATGGGGGTGGGGTTGTATAAAATGAATTTTACATGTGAAATCTATGAACTAATCATGTTTTGGTACTTGTTGTCTAGCAGATACCAGTGAGAATTGAGTGTGGATAATGCAATTTAGTGAGACAGTTAGAATCATATAGGCCTTTCAGCGTGATTTATTTTTGTGGAAAAAATGTGCTGGACTGGGCGGCGGTCATATTTTGTACCGCTCTGCGGTACATCTAGTTCTATTAACTTTTCTTAATATTCATAACAAGTTAAATTTAAAGAGATGGTGGTCCAATGGCGGACCACAAGTGGCACGCCACCGGCGGCATACCATCAGCGGTCCGCTATCTGCCAATCTGATTTTGCTATCTGGGATTTAATATCATATATTTTTTGCAGACCCAATACAAGTGTTTTGCTGATAGTATGAAGGTATTACTCACATTCCAAGGCTGAAAACAACAGACATGAGCATAAGGGAATATGTGGGTGGATGTTGCATCTGTCTATAAACATGGAGGGGGTGGGCTATATGCAAACTAACACCTCATTTAAACCTGAACATGAAGCTGCTTCTCTTATTCATAGCTGTTCATCTGTGGTCTTAAAGAAGATCTAAGGTCTATGTGATCCACACATCTCCAATATGGAGCACAAAACTGTCTGGTGTCTCATCTTCATACTGATGACCTTAAAAAGTATGTAAATATGTACATGTCTTACATGATAGTGTATGTAAGTTCAGTATTTGAGTGGTAACATAATGCATTGTGGGGTTTTTTGTGTTTACAGGCTGTAGAAGTCAGACACTGACTGAATCTGAGCCAGTGGTCATTAATCCTGGAGGATCTCACAAACTGACCTGCACAGTCTCTGGATTTACAAGCAACTACTGGATGGCTTGGGTCAGACAGGCTGCTGGGAAAGGCCTGGAATGGGTGGCATCTATCAATGGTAGAGGTGGGAGCCAATATTACTCAAGCGCTGTTCAGGGAAGATTCACCATCTCCAGAGACAACAACAAGCAGCAGGTGTATCTGCAGATGAACAGCCTGAAGACTGAGGACACGGCTGTGTATTACTGTGCCAGAGAGTCACAGTGGCACAATATGCTGCAGAGATGAACAAAAACATCAGACCCCACTATTACCATTGTGTTATTTATTTTGCCTCTCCCCCACTGTGTGTGCAATACTCAACATTCCATTTAATATCCTTGCAATGATGATGAACAAAAAAATATATATTTACATAAATACGGTTAATGCATCAATTAATGTTGGTTGTGTGTAGGGCCGTATTAAGCCCTTCTGTGTACACACACAAACCCACACATAAACACGCATGTGATCCCAGCATACTTGATTATAGAACGTGTTTCACCAAACAAAGTGAACACATAGGCCTTACTTTTTTGTCTAAGTTTAGTACAAAACTGTTCATTCTACGCTCATTCATGTCCAGCCCCTCTGCTGTTTTACACAGCAATTTGTTATGCAAAGCTGACGAACACCCACCCAGTTTCCAGTTAAAGGAGGCTGGTTCCTCTGTTGCTGATGTCACTAGAGGGTAGCAAAGCTCCCCAACACGCCTGGGCCCCTGCAGAAGCATGTCTCTCACTACTCTGTTTCTGTTACTGACAGCTGCACCCTGTGAGTCGGCTGAATACATAAAAAGTGGTGAATATATGGTACCTTGTACTGCCATGTCAAATAACCTGGTCTTTTTATTTCTCTAGATGTGCAATGTGCTGTTGACTTCACCCAAGCAAGCTCAATGGTCTTCAAGCCTGGAGATTCTATGACTATTAGCTGTAAGGTGTCTGATTACTCTTACAAGTGTCAGCTATGCAACAGCGTGGATCCAACAGCCTGCTGGGAAAACACTGGAGTGGATAGTGCACATATGGGGACATGGTCCTATCTACCAAAAAGAGTCCCTGAAGAGCAAGTTCAGCATCTGTAAAGATCCCTCCAGCAGCTCAGTAACTCTAACAGGGCAGAATCTACAGACTGAAGACTCAGCTGTCTATTACTGTGCAAGATATCACTGTGATACCAACTAGTAGGGGACCTGTGCAAAAACTCTCAGGGCTCTATTTTGGCAATCAGAAACGGATGGTCAGAGGCATAAAGTTTATTAAGCAATATAGCACGAGTGAGAGTGGGGTTGGTCATGGATATTCCCACGGGTGTTGTTCGGCCGTAGCCGAACAGAACCATGAGCACAGGGGTTTTGGTCCTGTGGGACAGGTTGAAGAGCTGTTTTGCTCTGTGCTGCCGTGCAGAGACTGTCGCACAGCTGGCCAGGTGACTCTGTTGTGCCCTTAACGTCAGGTGTGCAGGGACCCGCAGGCGATCCAGTGGCAATGACAGTTTGCGTCCTAACATGAGAAGTGCTGGTGAACTGTCCGTTGTGGAGTGCTGTGTGGCTCGATAGTGCAGTAGAGTCGAGTGCTGCTGAGAACTAGAATCCTTCTGCCTGATGCCGTTTTTCAGTGTCTGGTTCATGCGTTCTACACCCCTGATCGCCTGTGGGTTGTAGAAGGCGGTGTCTATGTGTCTAATCCCTCGCTCACCCAGAAAAGTGGTGAACTCTGCTGAGATGAATTGTGGGCCGTTGTCTGTGGTTATGGCTGTGGGCATGCCCCAGCGGGATCCGCAGATGTCCACCTGGATGTGCTCCCAGGGCCCAGCTGGCCACTGCAGTGCCTGGAGGGGAGGGGCAGGTGGAGGGCCGGTCTTGCTACTCACCAGGCATGCTGTGCAGTCCTTTATTGTGGCCTCGATGTCCTCATCTATGCCTGGCCACCAGACTACTTAACAGCAGCGCTGCTTGACCTTGACAATGCCCAGGTGACCTTCGTGAGCCATGGATAGGACCTCTTGGAGGGTATGACTCGTAAAGTGGAGGGTATGACTGTGCGATGGCTCTGAGGTCGAGGTCAGTGGCGTCAGCCTTGAGGTCTGTAGCTGGAAGTTGTATGGAGCGTGACAGTAAGTCTGTGTACTGCAGCAGGAAGTTGTACTGGTGAAGCCTCTCATACCAGCGGTGGATACTCAGAGGCCTGTGTCCGGAACCATACAGGTAAATATGCCACCGTTCACATGCCCAGACACAGGCCAGGGCCTTCCTCTCTCCCACTGAGTACTTCTGCTCTGCTGAATTAAGAGCCCGCGAGGCGAAAGCGATGGGTCGTATGTAGGGATGTAACGATTACTGGTATAATGATAAACCGTGATAAAAATGTTGACGATAACAATTAGTGTTTTCTTTTGAAATATCAAAATTATCACGGTTGATTACCACGGTGTTGAAACCGTGTGTTTAATCCTTTCCAGCTTCATCCGAGCCTGCTTTTGACATACAGTAGGCCTGGTAAAATGAAGCAAAATTGATACCCTACTGATTCTGTTGTCTAATTGATGGTTTTAACTGCGATTTGGATTAGGCTACACCTGATTTTAAAAGGCGGAACATTTTCACCGCAAAACTTGCACTGTATCATTTAGCCACTCTGCGTCCTTTTATGTTTGCGTCCACATTAAATCCATTCCACTCACGTTATCAGAAGAACACAGTAGCCTAAAGTTCTATTTCAAACACTTACTTTGATCTCACTCAAGGTAGGAATTTCACGGTGGCCACGTCGTTGCCCCTTGCGTTGGCCGTGATGTCCCTTTGAAAATCAGAGGTTTACAGGCCACGGTGGCCTTGGTGCCCTTTCAATATTCTGCTTTGCGTCCTACTAATAGCGATTTTTATTTAGCCTATGGCCTGTCAAAATAATCTTAGCATTCACAGCGCAAATTAATTTAGTCTTTTACACAGTGGAGAAAGTGACAACGCAAGAAAGAAAGTGCGTCTAAATTCACCCATTCTTCTCAGTTGAACCAAAGTCCTTTTAGGCAAGTCCCTTCACTCGGCGGCCATATACCAACGTTTTATGGGCACTCTTCGGGCACAGTCTTTGGGTCGAACTGCACGTGCGCAAGGCTTCACGACACAAATCTTGCTCCAGCGGCGAGATCACAACACATGATTGGCACAATATCTTCACATCACACCACATGATTGGCTCAATGTATTCACATGTCGACGTTTTGCCAAGGAAGGGGTGGGATATATGTAGACAGCGGCCATATTGGCGTGACAAACTAGCCCCATGCATTTCTATGGGAGTATTTTTTGAGTGCTGTGTCTCCACATTAGAAAGTCTCTGGTTGAACTACTTGCGAAGTAGCCTACTCATCACAAGGCCCGTATTAATTCATTGAATGCCAAGCTGTGTTATAGCTATGAACACGTAGAATAGCTTGATTAAAAGGTGAGACTTTAAGCTCTCGGTGGGTGCAAACCGTGTATTTCTACACGCCTCTGTTCCTGAGAAATCCCAAGCTAAACAGTGGCTAATTTTCATCAAAATCGCTGTTTTTTTTCTAGAAATGGAGATATAACGTCTTTCATGAAATATGAAGTGTTGCCTGTTACTTACTTCTGTAAACATTCCGGGAAGTGATCAGCGAGACCTGGCGAGACTGCCACCTAGTGATAGACCCACGAAAATGGCCTGGTTTTGACCTGACGTGCATGCGTCACTGATTCGACCCAAAGCGGCAACCGAGTTATGATAAAATGTCCAGATAAAATGTCCAGATTATGAGTTTTCATGAGTTTCACGATCGTCAAATATTTCATTTCAATTCATCACAGAGTTCCCAAAATCACATATAAGGTGTATTAGAGTGTCTAGTTTTGTAATTAAAAAAAAAAGCTAAAAACGTAATATTACGTTTTTGGCACTCAACGCATGGGAAGGAAAAACGTAATATTACGTTTTTGGCACTCAATGAGTTAAAACAATGTGGTGCCCCTGGGCGCTATACCTCAAAGTCCTCAAGGTAGCCCGGTTTGGTGCGGGCACGGACTGGTCGTGCTGCGGGGTTAACTGGGCCTCCAGAGTCCGGATCAGGATCTCGGCTGACCTCCAGGTCTGTTGCGGTAGGTGGGGCCACTTTGCGGAGACGGCGTGCATGCCACCGCGTTCCAGGCGAAAGGTGGCAGGGCCCAGTTGCTCAGTCACCTGGTAAGGCGCTGACCAAAATTACAGGAGCTTATGGCCCCGTGTGGGCCTTCGGACCCTGACCCAGTCCAGAATGGTGAAATTTGGGTGTTTGACCCTGTGGGACCGGTCAAAGCGTTGTTTAGTTGCCTGCTGTCGTGAGACCCGGTCGCGTAGCTGGCCAGCTGGTTCCCGCTGGGCCTCCTGTGATGACAGGTGAGCAGGAACACGCAGGCGATCCAGGGGCAGTGGTAGCTCACGCCCTAACATCAGGAGTGCTGGTGAGCTGTCCGTTGTGGTATGTTGAGTCGCTCTGTAGTGCAGCAGGGTCCGCAGAAGTGCTGCTGAGAACTGAAATCCCTCTGCTAAGTGAGCTCTAATACCGTTCTTCAGCGTCTGATTCATGCGTTCCACACCCCCATTCGCCTGAGGGTTATAGAAAGCTGTACGTAAGTGTCTGATTCCCCGCTCACCCAGAAAAATTGTGAACTCCGCAGAGATGAATTGCGGCCCATTGTCTGTGGTGACTGTCTTCGGCATGCCCCAACGAGCGAAAAGCACCTCCAGAAAGTCAATGACCGCCTGTGTGGTGACCGACCCGGTAGAGACTGCCTCCGGCCACTTGGAGTACAGGTCATAGGCTACGATGAGGAACCGTTGGTGATGTGGGACGCCGCGGAGCTCACCGCAAATGTCCATTTGGATGTGCTCCCAAGGCCCAGCTGGCCACTGCAGTGGCTGAAGGGGAGGAGCTGGTGGGGGGCCAGTCTTTCCACTCACCAAGCAGGCTGTGCAGTCTCTCACCATAGCCTCAACATCACCATCTATGCCTGGCCACCAGACCACTTCTCGGCAGCGCTGCTTCACCTTGACATTGCCGAGGTGGCCTTCCTGAGCCATGGACAGGACGCGTGCCCGTAAGGCGGAGGGTACGACTGTGCGATGGCCCCTTGCAACGCAGTGGTCGTTCCAGCAAAAAAGTTCATCTTTAAAGCGGCGGAATGGCGCCAGACTCTCTGGTAGGCTGGAGGCTGGAGGCCACCCAGAGTGGATGAAAGTGCGGAGTTGTGAGAGCACTGGGTCCTGTTCAGAGGCCTGTTGGAGCTCCTGAAGTGACACTGTCGCCTCCAGAGGGGAGTGGAGGAGCTGGATGAGGTCCAGGTCGCTGTTGTCTGGATTCGGGTCCACAGCTGAAGGTGGCGTGGAGCGTGAAAGTAAGTCCGCCACCACATTCTCTCGCCCCGGTATGAACTGTAGCGTGAAATTGTACTGGTGAAGTCTCTCGTACCATCGGTGGATGCGCAGAGGCCTGTGCCCAGAACCAGACGTCGCCAGCTGTGGAATTGAGACAGCCGCTGTGGAATTGAGACAGCACAGCCCCCACTGCGTAGTTGGAGGCATCACAGGTGAGAAACGTTGGGCTGGACGGGTCGAAGTGTGCGAGTACTGGTGGTGCGATGAGCTGGGCCTTCAGCTGTATGACAGCATCGTTGCAGGCAGGGGTCCAAACCCATTGGGCGTCCTTTTTGAGGAGCTGCCGTAGAGGGGCGGTGGTGGAGGAGTACTGGGGAAGAAAGCGCAAGTAGTAGGCTGTCATGCCAAGGAAAGAGGCAATTTGGGCCGGGCTGGAGGGCATGGGCAGCCGTTGAATGGCCTCCACATTAGAATGAAGTGGGCTGAGGCCTTCTGAGCTCAGGCGAAACCCCACAAACTCCACTTCAGACGCAGAAAAAATACATTTCTCCCCATTTAGCGTGAGAGTATGGGAGGCCAGTGTGTCGAGCACCCTTGTGAGTCGCTGGTCATGGATGACTGGTGTTGGTCCATGTACTACTATGTCGTCCAGAAATATCACCACCCCTGGGATACCAGCGAAGATGGTGGACATTATTTTCTGGAAACAGCTAGGGGCGGAGGATAGGCCAAAAGGGACCCTCGTGTAACGGAAGACGCCTGCGTGTGTGACGAAAGCGGTGAGATTACGACTGTCCAGGTGCAGTGGTACCTGCAGGTAGCCTTGGTGGAGGTCCAGCTTTGAAAACATTGTGGAGCCGTAAAACTGAGAAGTCAGTTCCTCTGCTGTGGGCAGCGGGTACTTGTCGGGTACAATGGCCTTGTTCACCGCCCTCAGGTCCACACACACACGCAAACCCCCTGACTTCTTCTTCGCAATGACCAGGTTAGAGATCCAGGGCGACGCGTTGACTTGCTCGATGATGCCTATGTCCAACAGCTTTGTCAGCTCTGCTGTGACGTCATCTCGTAGTGCCAGGGGAATGCGGCGGAGAGGCTGTATGACCGGGTGTATGTCCAAGTGGAGTAGAGGCTGATGGGTGAAAGCCGAGATACAGCCAAGGCCTGAAAAGAGTGCTGGCCATCGCTGTTCCCATGGTGTGCTGACCTGGAGAATCTTAGCCCCACAGCTGTCCATGAACGTGAAGCCCAAGCTGGTGATGAGGTCCAAGCCCATGAGGTTAGCTCCATGCCGCGCCACCTGAAAGGTGAAGGAAGCCATGGATTTGTTGCCGTGTCGCACTGAACAGCTGAGGGAGCCCACTAAGTCGATCTGTGCATTGCCATATCCATGGAGAACAGCCGAAGGTGTCTGCAGCATGACGTGGGGCAGGAAGCGCTTGACTGTGGCCCAGTTGAGAAGAGATAAAGCCGCTCCGGTATCCAGCAGCAACGGTACACAGACCCCATCTAATTCCACCGTGCACGTCTTGAAGGACACACGGGCAGAGCTGACTGAGTGTATTGGTGTTGGGGCTGACGAGCTAGCCCCAGCCTGTCGTGGGCCTGACCGTGGGCCGACCCCAGCGGGTGCAGAACGACAGACTTTGGCAAAGTGGTTGTCTTTCCCACAGCGCTGGCATGCTTGTCCTCTGGCAGGGCATGTTGGGGCTCTGCTCATGTGAGAAGAGGAGCCACAGTTGCCACAGCTGCGACGTGGCTGGCTACGTGTGCGGGCTGTGTAATTTATCCCTGTGTCCGTGTCTGATGATGTCCATTTGGATGTGCTCCCAAGGCCCAGCTGGCCACTGCAGTGGCTGAAGGGGAGGAGCTGGTGGGGGGCCAGTCTTTCCACTCACCAAGCAGGCTGTGCAGTCTCTCACCATAGCCTCAACATCACCATCTATGCCTGGCCACCAGACCACTTCTCGGCAGCGCTGCTTCACCTTGACAATGCCGAGGTGGCCTTCCTGAGCCATGGACAGGACGCGTGCCCGTAAGGCGGAGGGTACGACTGTGCGATGGCCCCTTGCAACGCAGTGGTCGTTCCAGCAAAAAAGTTCATCTTTAAAGTGGCGGAATGGCGCCAGACTCTCTGTAAGTTGACTTTTGTGTTTGCCTTTTGGACATTTGCATTTCTGTGAAATCGTTGGACTCTTGCCTTGTTTCCCTTTGAATTGATCCAGTAACTCCTATGTTTGAAACTACTCCTTCCAAGTGTGTCCTCTGAGAATTGAAGAGTCCTGTTTTCAGTTTCTATGTTTGAATTCATGCAAACCAACAAGTAAAATCTCAGAACTTGACTTCTCTGTGCCTTGAGTCTGTGTCTCGTAACACCCCCATGGTTGGTGCCCCTGGGCTCAGGCCCACTGGCCCTTATGGATAATCCGGCCCTGCTCATCACACAGACATCACAAGTATCACATGAAAGAGCTTTTTCTCAGCTTTTAAACGATGTTAGCCGCGAATTGCTGTGGTGAACGGTTTGTGAGAAATGTAAATAATATAATTAAATTTAATCATAAATTCTACTGAAGGTTTTCGTCCATCTCCCTACCCATTCCTCTCGGTGCAATACTTCACAAACCTTTCATTTAACACATGACAAACCATATATCAGAATAAACAGCAGACCTTACCTAACACAAAGGTGTAAAGCAGTCCCCTGTTAGCCGTTCCAGAGTAATCCAGTTTTGAATTTGCAGTAAATTTCGACATGCATGGATGTCTCCAAATTTGGGCTTTAAGTTTTACAATGTGTTTAAATTGTTATACATGATTTCATAACAGGCAAAATACAAAATAAATGTTACAAATATCGCCTAGATATCGGTAAATAGATGATTTTCTATGTAATATGTCATGTTTCATGTTTTTGTAATGTTTCATACAGTGATGCAGGTCTACTGAAGTGAATAGGCTATACAACTTTGATAATTTTTATAGTCTATGTGGCCTTTGTGCCCTCCACCAAATATGCCCAACTGAAGGCCAAGTGGCCTTGCCCCCAGAATGGTGAAATTCCAAGCCTGGTCTCACTCATTGGATCCAAATAACAGTAATAGCAACCTCCAAGTCATGGTAGGGTAAGTTAAGCTATAAGCACATAGCCAATTAAACATGAAAAACTGAACGGGACACTTTTTGAAACTATTCCAGCTTGTGTAGGCCTATCAGTGCTTTCTGAACATATTGAACACACTTTTAAAAATACTGTGATAATACCGAAAAACGTGATAATTTTGGTCACTATAACCGTGAGGTTAAATTTTCATACCGTTACATCCCTAGTCGTATGTCTCATAGCTATCTCGGCTTGTCCCCTGCACTCCAAAATCTGGCGCTAGTTAGCCGATGCTACCAACAGGATTTCAAAGGGGGTGCCTCGGGCATCGGCCTAGCCATGCAAATAAATCACTGTTTTACACCATTTACGAGGCTCATAGTAGCTCCACACTTAATTGATAGACTTCCGAGGGCCCTGACATTTAAAACGAGACATTGAGAACTTTGAAAAAGCACTGGTAGTTTATTTATAAGTAAGACAATTTATACAGACAGTACCTTCAGGAAGATTACTGTTTGCCGCCATCTTCAATTTAGTCACGATAAGTCGACGAGTACGAATGAACAGGTATGATAAGGGATCAGATTCCAAAAATAATTCCGTGGAAATGCATGGATTCCAGTTGCTTCCTTTGGCAGCAACTGGAATCCATGCATTTCCACGGAATTATTTTTAATATATCTATTCAATATCTGTGCATGCCATGACCAACTTTCAATTCTTTGATTTGGAAAGCAATTTCATTATTTTGGGAATATATTAGCATTTCAGCCCAAAGTTGAATAACATGTAGAATTTTGCTGCAATTTCAAAACTGGATTACTCTGGATCCGCCTACTGTACAGAGTAATGCTTCATATCCTCGTGTTCGTTAAGGCTGTTCTGCTGTTTATTTTGATATATGGTTTGCTATGTTTGACCAAAGTGTTTGTGAGATATACCACCGAGAGTAATGGGTGTGGAGATAGACGAAGCACTGTGTGCACAATGGAAATATGATTAAATGCCATGTATATCCAACGTTAATTGTCTTGTGAACCGTTTATCACAACACCTAGCCGCTAATATCATGGGAAAGCTCAGGTTCCGCTCTTTCATGTGATATCTGTGTGATTTATGTGTGATAAGTACTCCGTGAGCAATTCAACAGAGAATAATGGGTGTGAATTTGGACACATTTTGTGTCCGTCAGCCACATAGCCAGGGGTGGCCAGAGTTTATGTTGTGGTGGCCGCGGCCACCCCTGGCCAACCCTTGGTGGCCCCCCTGTTTGGAAGTTATGTTTTTAACAATTTTCAGCATGAAAGGAAGCACTGAATGAGCCTATCAAATCATGTTACATCATTGAATACACCACTTAACCCTCCTGTTGTGTTCGTTCTATGTTCGCCAATTTTGTGTTCACTAGGCTGGTTCGTCTGTTGCTTTTGTCACTAGAGGGCAGCAAAGCTACCCACCATTCCTGTACCCCTGCAGAAACATGCCTCCCACCACTCTGATTCTGTTACTGACAGCTGACAGGGCCTGCTGGACGGAGGTCTCAGCTCCGGACTCTCTGGTCTCCATCTTTCCACACTGACACATGCATGGTGTTTCATGGTGGTTCATATATTACGGCCACAGATTGACAGGTTATATTTTGTCCAGGAGAGGGATGCTTGGGGATCAAGAATTAATGTTGTGGAAGCAGAGAGAAAAGTAAAGAAGAAAGTAATTTTACAATTCACAAGGCTTCAAATATGAGAGGAAAACACCAAAAGGAAATTTATTAAGAATGATAAACCATAGACCCATAGAGAAGATAGTCAGTGAAAAGATATTGTCCAATGAAAACAAAAAATGCAAAGATACTTAAAGCAAGAGACAAGTACATGTGCAAATTTTATTGCAGCATGAAAGAGGAAGTTATGCAAAGTAGCTACATCATTGCTACTTAATGTCACATTTCATAACCTACAGTACTCATTTACTTCAGTAGTAGGTACACATTCCAGTGCAAGAATGAGAATACAGGCAATTAACCTGTTCACTAATGTTCTTTTAATGCTGGTCATACAAGGTAAAGCATACTATGTTTTAGGGTTAGCACAATATCATTATAGCAAAACTTGTTTATATTGTTAATACTTAATCAAAACAATTGTTTACAATGTATCATTTCTTACAGGTATTGTCTGTGATGAGATCAGACTGGATCAGTCTCCTTTTCAGGTGAAGAGACCAAGAGAGACAGTTAAGATCTCCTGTAAAATATCTGGATTCACAATGACAAGCTACTACATCCACTGGATAAGACAGAAACCTGGAGGACCCCTGGAGTGGATTGGGGGAATGAATCAGGGCACTGTGTATCAGGAAGAGTCTCTGAAAGGCCAGTTCACCCTGACTGAGGACAGATCCATCAGCACACAGTACTTAGAGGCCAAGAGTCTGAGAGCAGAGGACACTGCTGTTTACTACTGCGCTCGAGACTCACAGTGACTGGCTGTGGCAAAGCAGCTGTACCAAAACCCAAAGCATCTGACCTGGCCTGGTAAACAGTGATGTAATGGATGTCAACTGTTTGAAAGTTATATTTTCAATCTATTACAGTTTGAAAGTAAGCCTTAATGAACCCGTCAAATTCACAGTATTATTTTTGTCTCAATATGGCCACTCTATTATACATAGGCCTACAGGTTTTTCTCAGTAGAGTCTATACTCTCATTCAAAGTTATCACCCCGGAGAGAAGAAATACTCTTTTCTGATTGGCTGGTGGGGTGGCTATTAATTCTGAATAATGGGACACCTATGAAGTAGATCCTGTAAAAAAAAGTTTAATCACCATTCCATATAGCCACCATAGTAGGACGACGGTTGGGCCTGGAAGCTTGCCTTCCTTGGAGGAAGGATTACACATATTTATTTTATCCAAAGGAACTTACAGTATAACACAATATACATTTCCATCAGGTTGGAAGCTTTGTGGATGATGAGCCCATTATATTAGTGTTGCTGGTTTGCCAGTTAATTCAGTTGAGCCGCAAAGGCACATAGATTCTTTAGTCATGTTTTGATGTACAGTACTGCAGAAGTTAAGTTCACAATAGGTAAAGAATATACAATAGACAGGATACTTTTGAAGAGGAACTTAATAACTTACTGTTATGCAAAAGCATTTCAAGTAAATTAAAGAATTAATTAATTTACTCTTCTAAACAT